>NW_027443726.1:0-265802 GCF_048569485.1 Anomaloglossus baeobatrachus | reverse complement strand
CCTTCACTATATAGGATTGCAAGTTTTCCATTTGTACCTTAATGGCAATGACGCTATACAATTGAACACATATCATCCTGTTATCCATATAGGTGTGTATTTACCTGCTTGACTATTTTTGGTTGTTTGATCCAGAATGTTTCTCCAGATAGGTCATGTGGAAATTTTCTTTCCTCAGTACAAATGTTTTCACTATGGCTTTGGAAAATTTTTTTGTATGTGCATCATGGTCATTTGACCCATTGTACTCTCAAGTAGCAATATATTGTACTGTTATGTTGTACTATGTACTAATTACGTGTTTATATGGTTTTGTAACCCTTTATGATCTTAGATAACTTTATCCTTGATAAAGACCTAAAAACAAGCTCGAAACGTTGGATGAATTATCCTTTTGCACAAATAAAGAATTTTCAGCATTCTAAGAGTTCTTTTCTTACGTTATTGATCACTATAGTGTGCCAGAGCTATTTCTATTGAATTGACTCTTATTTTTTCTGAGCACCTGCTATATACACAGTGAGCCAGACATATTCAATTTTCATTCAGAAGGCAGAGGGAAGCCTTAGCAGCTGAGCCTATATCTTGGCTTGTGAGCATTAGAACAGGCCGGCGATTACAGGGTAACATGAAAAATGTCCAGCTTGCATTATGACTAGAACATGACAATATCCTTTTAAGTACTAACCTATGATGCGTTCCTAAGCAGTTGATGTTATATGTTCTACATTTCATTTTCTGCATACTTTCCAAGTAGTAGAATTTGCTTTGATATAGGCAACTGGATTTTCACAATGAAAAGGCAAAGGATAACGCCCGAAAAAGACGCCATACATTATGTCAGTGCCATCACTGACAAACCTGGATTGACCATGAAATACATCAATCCCCTTAAAGGTGAGTTAAAACAAGTTTTAACTAAATTGCCTTAATATTGTCATGCATTAGAATGACTGTCTTAGGTAATGATAAATATTTTCTACAGGAAGAGGAGTGTTTGCTGAAACTGAAATCGAAAAAGGGAGTTTTGTTGCAGAATATCGAGGTGAGCTCACGTATGCACTTACGATGGTAGACAACTACTCGAGATTTATGGTTGTGGTACAAGTCAAAGATCTAATGGCCCATACTGCAGCGAAGGTCTTCCAAGCACACTTATGCAGACCTCATGGCTACTCAGAGAGAGTCCTCACAGATCAAGGCACTGCCTTTGAAGCGGAAATCTTCAAGGACTTCTGCAGCTTTTACCGATGCAGGAAGATGCGTACTACACCCTACCATGCTCAAACCAATGGTTATCAACCTGCTCAGGACTTTACCCCATATTCCAGATGTGGCCTTACAAGTGATTTATAGAGGGGTAACAATACGTTGGGATCATCGGATCTAATCTCCCTTTTTATACACCCTAAAATCTTGTTTGCGTTAGAATAAACAATAACATCATAAAGGTATAGCAGTACCGTTTCAAAGTTTCGGTGTCCCAAGCAGCATTCCATCAGCCTCTGGAAGGTTCCTGGCAAATTGCACAGCTCGAAGGGCATGCTTTTGAACTCGCAGAGACCCATCGGGGTGGCAAAGGCGGTCTTCTCCCGGTCTGCCTCAGCAACGGACACTTGCCAATAGTGACTAGTGAGATCAAGGGTAGAAAAATAATTTGCAGTTGTCAATGCAGCTAGCTATTCCTCAATACAGGGGAGTGGTGCTGTCCTTCTTCTTTAACAGGACCAACGGAGCTGCCCAGAGGCTACAACTGTCACGGATAACCCCAGCCTCCTTCATGTTGCTCAACATGTCCTTGGTACACTGGTAATGTGCAGGTAGATTTGGCTTATATCTCTCTTTGATGGGTGGGTGTGCACTTGTGGGGATGTAGTGTTTGACCCCTTTTATTTTTCAAAAGTCTAGCGGATGTTTGCTGAAGACTTGCTCGTATTCTTGCACTAGCCTGTAGACCCCCTTCTTGTGATGTGAAGGTGTGGAGTCAGTGCCTACGTGTAATTCCTTACACCACTCCTCTGGCTGACTTGGTGAGCTGTCACTGAATGGGTGGGCTGAAGCAATGGTGGATGCTGCTGTTTGGATAGCATGTGTATCTACTGAGAACAGCTTATCAATGGTGGCAAATCGGAGCAGCTTAATCTTTTGCTCTCCGCAGTTCAACACTCTCATGGGCACTCTTCCCTTCCATATTAATGAATAAAACTATGATGTAAATAGCATATAGATACCCCACAAATGCAGATAAAAGTAGGTTATGGGAAAAGGGGGAAGAGAGAAACAGGAAAATAGTGGAATAAAGTATACCTTCCAGGTGGGAGAGGAAATGGCAGCACAGCCAGTGGAGGTGAAGCAAGGGGAGCCTGCAACTAAAGAGTTGAGAGCGTTATCACATGGTGACTGAGCCTGATTGTAACGGGAGCATAGAGGTGCCGATCCTGTCTTACCTGCGTTGGTGTAGAAGTGGGTGTCCTGTGGTGGAGTCAGCTATGTGCAGTGGTGGCCGTGGGTTCTTTTATGTGCGACCGTAGTAATAGCTGTGCCCACTTCCTGTATGGGAGTGGAATGCAGTGAGGCTAATGGAACGCACGCCTGCGCATTTGTGTTTAACGTCGCGCATGTGCAGAACGGAGAAAAGGCTGCGCTCACTTCCTAATGAAAGGGAGTGAGACGCAGCTGGGAAGGGAAGGGAAAAGATTAGGGTTTGGGGATGATGAAAGGGCTTTCTACGGGCAAGGATGGCAAAGGGTGGCAGTGACGGAAAGTCAGGCAGATGGTCCTGTCCTGTCCTGTCCGTCCGTCTTTTTGTATCATGAATTGGAAAGACTGCAAGGGGGAGGGGAGGTGCTTGTGCCCAAAAGGAGGAGTTATTCAGATTCATTGCAGTGGGCGGCGGCTGCAAAAAGCACCATTCTCCTTGTTTTTGCTCTGCAAAACAGCCTTTTCAAGGGTTTGGCTTGGGTGACAAAATGTCTTCTGTAGGCGTGGGTTTGTCTCCCTCTCCCTAAGATGTGTCCGGTATAGGCCAGGGTGCCACTCAAGGCCGTAACCAATTCGGGTTATAGCTTCTCGGCCTTTTGGCTAAGATCAAGTGTAGTTTCGGAGGACGCTACCTTGGTCGGTACTGGAAGGTGCCTGGGATTGCACGTCTGCCGGCCTTGAGGGAGTGTGTGCGCCTTCTGGTGACACATAGCCCTCTTGTGCCTGGACGGTTCCCAGGCAACGGGAGGCGATCACCTTTGTTATTTTGAAGTCCTACTGATAAACAGAAAAAAAATGAAAATCCAGTTGCCTATATCAAAGCAAATTCTACTACTTGTAAAGTATGCAGAAAATGAAATGTAGAACATATAACATCAACTGCTTAGGAACGCATCATAGGTTAGTACTTAAAAGGATATTGTCATGTTCTAGTCATAATGCAAGCTGGACATTTTTCATGTTACCCTGTAATCGCCGGCCTGTTCTAATGCTCACAAGCCAAGATATAGGCTCAGCTGCTAAGGCTTCCCTCTGCCTTCTGAATGAAAATTGAATATGTCTGGCTCACTGTGTATATAGCAGGTGCTCAGAAAAAATAAGAGTCAATTCAATAGAAATAGCTCTGGCACACTATAGTGATCAATAACGTAAGAAAAGAACTCTTAGAATGCTGAAAATTCTTTATTTGTGCAAAAGGATAATTCATCCAACGTTTCGAGCTTGTTTTTAGGTCTTTATCAAGGATAAAGTTATCTAAGATCATAAAGGGTTACAAAACCATATAAACACGTAATTAGTACATAGTACAACATAACAGTACAATATATTGCTACTTGAGAGTACAATGGGTCAAATGACCATGATGCACATACAAAAAAATTTTCCAAAGCCATAGTGAAAACATTTGTACTGAGGAAAGAAAATTTCCACATGACCTATCTGGAGAAACATTCTGGATCAAACAACCAAAAATAGTCAAGCAGGTAAATACACACCTATATGGATAACAGGATGATATGTGTTCAATTGTATAGCGTCATTGCCATTAAGGTACAAATGGAAAACTTGCAATCCTATATAGTGAAGGAAATGAACACATATCATATCAAAGAACACAGGAACATGGGTGTGAGAAAAACCTCAATGTTTATACTTTGTTCTTTATAATGGTGTGAACATGTATATGTCTCAGTACCTTATGAACTTGAGAATTCTAGTGAGTAGATGATGAAAGCCTATTCCAGAACTGGAATCGGTAAATAATTGTAGGTGGAATCTAAATGAAAAGATGGTACAAGTGTTATCATGACACGTGGGCTATAACACAATGGACCGTGTGACAAAGAAGAAAGGAGAGAAAGAAGAGGAAGAAAATGGAACTACCTGTAACATTACGTGATAGTCACTGGTAAGTATCACTTGACAATTCAGGTGAAAAAGGATTCCTTTATTAAAGGGTTCTCAGTCGCCTCAGGATCATGAAATACTAGGGTAAATGATATGAGAATGGGTAAGAAGCACCACTAAAGGAAATATGAGATGCAGGACATATATCTATAAACCCCTGAACTACATGATAGAAATAAAAAGAAGAAAAAAGAAAAAAAAGAAGAAAGAAGAAGAACACATAGAATGCGGAAAGAGAATGGGTACAACTACCTGAGTTACTGCAGGGAGGCCCCTGGTAGGTATTGTGAGGGTTAGTGGAATTCCTTCACTGAAGGGTTCTCAGTTGCCTCAGGTTCGTGAAAAATGCTATAGACAAATAATGCCCGGAGAAAAGGGGTTCATATACAGCGAATAATGGTAATACAAGGTACATGTGTCCCATGTAATAGTATAAATATATATATATTGTACTAAGCTCTACACCAGAAATAGAAAGTAGTCCCTCTGCCTTCTGTCTAGGTGCCCTGAGTTATGTCCTGTAAACTGTCACAGTGACCTAGACACACATGTGTAGTAGGGGAATATCCCTGCTGAGATGCCAGTGCTAGAGCACTCGTTTGCTGTGGAGTTGAACGCTATGTGAGTAGTTCTTACCTTCAATGAGCAGAAGTCTCTTTTTTCAGATTTCAATATCTCTGTGGGTATCTGGCAGAAATATGGAATACTCTTTACTGCTAAGACCCTGTACATCACTCCCACTAAAGGGGGCTTTACACGCTGCGACATCGCTAATGCGGAGTCGTTGGGGTCACGGAATTTGTGACGCACATCCGGCCGCATTAGCGATGTTGCTGCGTGTGATACCGATGAGCGATTTTGCATCGTTGCAAAAACGTGCAAAATCGCTCATCGGTGACATGGGTCTCCATTCTCGATTATCGTTACTGCAGCAGTAACGATGTAGTTCGTCGCTCCTGCGGTAGCACACATCGCTCCGTGTGACACCGCAGAAACGAGGAACCTCTCCTTACCTGCCTCCCAGCCGCTATGAGGAAGGAAGGAGGTGGGCGGGATGTTCCGGCCACTCATCTCCGCCCCTCCGCTGCTATTGGGCCGTCGCTCAGTGACGTCGCTGTGACGCCGCACGGACCGCCCCCTTAGAAAGGAGGCGGTTCGCCGGACACAGCGACGTCGCCGGGCAGGTAAGTATGTGTGACGGGTCTGGTCGGTGTTGTGCGGCATGGGCAGCGATTTGCCCGTGTCGCGCAACAGATGGGGGCGGGTACCCACACTAGCGATATCGGGACCGATATCGCAGTGTGTAAAGTAGCCTTTAGTCACATGACCAAGACTGTATCTGTGTCCCTACAACACACTTGAGACAAATGTGTGTGTGAGCCTGCATTGTGGGGTATATATAATATATTATAGAGCTGGGAAGGATCATTCTAAGCAGTGAGCTGTTCCAGTATTTGTAGGAAAATACCCAGTAGAAGCATCAAACACAGCACCAATACCTCCCATCAGTATTCCACCACAGTGCCATGTAACCCATGCCCTACACTCCCATCTACACCAATACTATACAGGCACAAACTAGTATATCTGACTAAAAGCCCCCAAAATATGAAGAACGGCCTATAGTTGAGTGTGGATATAAAATCTATGTGAGCAGAGCTAGAATAGAAATCACTGATCGCATTGAAGTCATTCTGACCATAAATCACCATGATATCAAGGTGAGGAGTTGTGTGTTACTGCTGGGAGGAAAGGGTTAACAGTGGAATATTAAGGTGCATTTCTGTGTGCAGTGTTACTAGTCAATGTAACAATTCAGTATGAGCTGCTCTTGGTGCCGGGGGAGGGAGATGCTCTCCTGAGCAAGATAGATGGGGAATGAACATGATATCTATATAGTGTAAGGCAGGGGGTCTCAAACCAGGTGATCATGTCTGATCAACTGGTTACATTATGTCTGATTACCTTGTCTAACAGTTTTTTCTCCCCTTTCTTTACCTTCCAGGTTCCCATAGTCACGTGAAATATCCCTGTTGCACTTGATTACGGCTCACTATTCACTATAGGATGTCTTATATCTAACATCACACTCTCACCCATCAGCACTCTATAGGTTTGTATAAGGTATGCGCTTACACATCCGGTCCTCCATAGGTATTTCCACTTATGTAACACTATCCCTATGATCACTCATAACTCATACCCTTGTAGTCAATTACAGCCTCCTCTCTCCCCCCTCCCCTTCTCCCTTTCCATCTATAATTTTGCCAGTACAATATTAGTTTACATTAGGCACACACTCACATATTCCTTTCCTTAGTGATTTATTGTAATTCACATTCACATACAATTCTCTATGCCTGCCCCATTACTACATTCATACCTACTTGACCCTATCCTGATACCCCTTGTCTCACCTTGTTGGTCCCTACACCTGTTATCATGTCCTTTCCTGTGTCTGTCTTGTCACACAACACATTTTAGCATATAACTTGTGCTCCTTATTACCTGTCCTGCCTATTAGAATTATGTCCATTATGTCCATGCATGGCCCAATGAATCAAGTCTGTACTTCATATTCATGGTTTAAGCCTTTGGGTTCCAATGTGCCCAGAGTATATATCCAGAAAGATTCCCTTTCTTTGAGCTTCCTAATTCTATTGCCTCCTCTGCGTATGGCTTGGACATGTTCGATGACTTGGAATCTTAATTGGATCACTGTGTGATTATGCGTCACAAAATGGTGTGGGACTGGTAATAGAATCTGCTTACAATGTATTGTTGACTTGTGTTTAGCTCAAAGAAAGAGAATCTTTCTGGATATGTACTCTGGGCACATTAGAACCCAAGGGCTTAAACCGTGAATATGAAGTAAAGACTTGATTCATTGGGCCGTGCACCATGTCACCAAGTGTCCAATTGCATTGTCCAATGGCTCACAATGGTTATGCGTTTTCATTGGATGGATAATCGAAGCCATGTTTTTTTCCTTTCTGTTGGGTTTGTTGTGTGAGTAGCCTATAGGATTAAGTTGGTTACCGCAGGCAGTGGATTTAACTTCCTGTCTTTGGTCCAGTGGTAGATGGATTGTCTGGTCTATGAGCTGTTATTGGTTTGAATGCAGGTGAATGCCCATGGGCTGCTTATGACTGTGTAAAATAGTATTGATTCATGATGGATTTCAGACTACATGTAGATATCTTCAGTCTTTCTATCCACATCATTTAAATGAACATTATCCATGCAGCTTGATGCCTTGTGGACTCGGTCTAGGGACTTTGGCTTCAACTAGAGGATCACTTGGCTACATGGCTTCAATCTAGGGGCTCCAATTCCGATTGGAGATCATAACCGCAATCTAGGGATTTCGACTCCGGCTGCCAGGATTATACCATATCATCATACCAGAGACTACTTAAGGAAGAAACCCAGGTTGGACAATTTTGTCACCTGGCTACAGACTTTGCAGACCTCAGCCAGCTTCCTAAATCTGGCGCTATTCTATTGTCGGTGGGTGCCCGACAAATTACACAGCTATGTAAAATTTTGGTTTATGAAACTTCAAATCCAGTGACTGATTATTATGTTTTCTAATGTCCTGATTTAAAAAAAAAAAAAATATTTTTTTTTTAACCATCAAATATTGATTTTGTACAATCCATGTGTGAAGTTACATACAAGTGACATGAACAAGAAAAATACTTATTGTAACCAAAAATATTCACAATTTTATATATAAAATACATTTATTTATTGTACAGTCATTCTGCAACTTTATTAGAAATTTATTCTTGCACTTTTTCCTTTTCTCTAAATCCCCCTTTTCTCTTATAGAAGGCCTGTGGATCTTCTCTGTGAAGCATCCGGCAATCATGTTCACGTTTCATTTACTTTGGTATCGTCGTTCCATCTCCTTGATATTCCGATGAAAACCTTCTTGTTCTTCCCACCAGCACCAAGGTTTTCAGACAAGTAGTCCAAATAGGAATGTAAAAAATGTAACTTCAAATTCATTAGACAACCCAAGGCTTTGAAACGTTTCAGCATGTTCTCCACGATGGACTTAAATTTTGATTCTTTGTTGTTACCTAGAAACGTATTTATTGCTTCTTTCAAAGAGTCCCAAGCCCTTTTTTCAACAGTTTTCATTATTGTTTAAAACACGTCATCCTTCATTCATGGGTTTCTGAATATCCGAACCCACAAAAATGCTTTTGTGCTGCCCCTGTGCCAGCAGCCGCCGTTGGTCGGATCCAGACCTTCTAAGAGAGTGGCTCGACCCGGGGGTCTCGCGGACATGTCGAATAAAAGGAGGAATGTAGATGTATGGGCTAGGCCGTATTAAGTTTGTGACGCCACCAACGGTGTGTGGTGAGGTGGGACACCACCGCTGCCGTTATGGGATACCCGGGAGAGATGTAGTGGCAGCTGGATGTTAACCCCTCCGTGTGTAGGGATGATTGCCCCGGGGCCCAGTGTCTTTGTGCAGGGTATGGTGATGGCAAGGGCCGGCGCGCCTGAGCAAGCAGGGGGATGTTTGGTTACTCACAGTAAATGAATCACACGAGTCTTTCGGTAAACCAAAGGTGCTGGTGGCCTGCCGCCCCGGCCGGTTGCATTCAGGTCCCCCACCCAGGCTGGTGGTCGCTGTCCTTTACTCTGCACTTGTTTTTGTGTATGGTGGACTGCCTGGTCTGGAACTCAGGAGTCCGCTCCCGGCTGGATATGGCCTAAGGAGCCGTGCCCGCAGGCGCTGGCCCGTGGGATCTAAGGGCCCTGGCGGTGGCCTTATCCCTATCAGTGGGCTGTTGTCTTCTTTGAGGGACTTTAGGTGGGATAGGACCTATAATCCTGCCCTCAATCATTTAATTAGCTAGGCCGCTGGTTTCGGTCCTGGCTTCAGGGTCCTAGGTGACTAGGGTTTCAGGTCGGCTGTGTGTTTCCTAAGTGAGGAAAGGTGTTGTGCGGGGGCCTATCTGTAACTACCTGGTTTTGCCAGGGCATCACACCTTCCTTCAGACTTGATTCTGACAGTCCCTGAAACTTGGTACACAGGTACTTAAACATCTCTCCTTCTTTCAGTAGCGCTTTCACAAACAGCTTCATCAGTCCAAGCTTATAGTGGAGTGGTGGCAAGAGAACTTTAGGTGGGATCAACTAAGCTTTATGCAACAATGTTCTTGAGTCCCGGTTACAAAGATGTTCTTGTTGGCCAATTTTTTTTGCTCCAGTGAAGAGTCCTAACCTGGCTTTCCAATTCACACAAAAAGCATGTGTTCTGCCTTCTTTTACGTAATGCTGTGAATCTCTAGCATACAGCTAAACCCTAGTTCACATTTCAAATAAACAGACTGTGGAGTTCAATAGCCTTGATTTATTAGCTGGTAACGTGAACTTGATTGCAGTATACATGGAATATACAGTGAATATAGGAATATCCAAGATGCAGTTGAAGACAGAATACGGTATATCCAAGATACTGTTTTATACGGGTAAAAACTATAACAAGAAAATGATTACAGTCAGTACAGTGTTAATACAGAGTTAACATAGCATAACAGTACATGAGATGCAGTTCTTACGAGAATGTAGGTGAAAGGTCACTGCATCTGCAATACATAGAAATCTTATCTAGACAAACAAGACAGGGATGACACTAAAGGTGTAGAAGTACAATGTACAATGCATTTACTACACTCTTCCATCTAGGATTCTATCACTAACACATGTAATTTGCTTTGCTCACCGGATTACACTAGGCAGGGGTGAATGTACAGAGAGGTAAGTCGGCATGTCCTTTCCTGACAAATCCAAAGAGAAAATGGCTGCAGGCTTCTTCTCAGCTCAGGGAGGCATTCCTTACCCAGAATACATTTAGCTTAAAGGGAAACTCAGCAATTCAAAAGAATAACAATGACCTCTAGGGGTTGTAACAGAAATTTCAATGAATGACTATTAGCAGGCTGCCATGAGGCAGAACAGCATGGGTATTTAATATATCCTCCTTGCTGCCCAAGAAGCAATGAGAACATTTTTAGACCACCACATATTGACCATCCATGCTCCTTGTAGTTAAGTTTCTTGAGAATAAAGTCTAAATTCTCACAGCTTTCTTCCAAGTGCATAGCATGTGTGACGCCCTGGACTAGCCAGGTAGTCACAAACACAAAATCACACACACCCCCTCCCCTGGATAGTCTACATCAGTCACACAAAATCCTTGTTGCCTCCTCCAGGGTCTGATGTCCACACCAGGTGGGGCGGAGCCAGGCGGTTGGCCCCACCCACCGAGGAGTTCACAGGCCTGGAGGCGGGAAAAAGCAGTTAGTTTAGTTTTGTAGTGGAAAGTGAGAGGACAGAAACTGTTAGTGTCTGGGTAGGAGCCCAGGCACTGTCAGCAAGGTCGGCAGACGGTGGTGGCCGTCTGCAGGAGGTGGTACAAGTCAGCTGAACCGTAGGACCGGGGACGGGCGGTGACCCGAGGGGAACTGAACCGGTGAGCGGATCTGTACCAAGCACAAAGGCAGGGCCATTGGACCCTGACCAGGCTAGGAGCCGCCGACAATGGTCAAATCCGAGAGTGACCGGAATCCCAGGGGTTCCCTAACACCCAAGACCCGACAGAAGGCAACCGTCCACACCGTGAGGATAAAAAGCCACCGCCATAGGCTAGAGATCCAAGGGCCAGCGCCTGCGGGCAAACGGGCTCCCTCGGTATGTACACCCCAGCCATCCAGCCTCCCCGTACCGCCACCGGGCCCCGGGATCACCAACCCCTACCCACGGAGGGGGAACCAACATCCTAGCTGCTCCCTGCCATCGCTCCCGGGATCCCCGTCACCAGCAGTGGTGGTGCCCATTATCACCACGACCTGTGGGTGACGTCACTAACTATCTCCCCAAACAAACCACCCCCTTTTCACTCGTGGGCGAGGAGCGCTGCTCGAGTCCCCGGATCTGGCCCTCCGCTCGAGCCACCGAGCAGCAGCAGCAGCAGAAGTCCCCGAACCCGAGCGTAGCGTGCGTGGCCCCTCTGCCCGCGACACATGCCCTACACACACTGAAGAATACTTACTGCCATTGAGCAGTAGCACAGCTTTCAGACTTTTTGGATGAAACAATGACGTGTCTCCACTCGCTCACATTGTACTTAATGTTACATTTTCCATCAGCACAGGAACATCGCTTGAATACACTAGAGCACCATCTTCAGAAAAGTATGGAGGGAATCTTTTCAGAATTCTAACCTTTTGGAAACCTATTGTCACGCTCTCCGGGTCCCCTGCTTCGCTCCCCGGCTCCTCTGGCAGACATCCCCCGCTCCACGGTCTCCAGCCTCCACCACCTGCGGTCCCCAGGCGGCCCGGTCCCCGCTCCCGGCGCCCGTCGGCAGCCCTGCTCCAGGCCGGCTCCCCTGCTTCCTATACACCGCTCCCTGCCCTGGCTTCTGGCACCCGGGCCTCGCGCATGCGCATTAGGGCGCGCGCGCGGTCATTGACCCTCTCTTAAAGGGCCAGCGTCCACTGACAGGAAATTGAACACACAGGTACAGGGTATAAAGGGGTTTAATGTCCAAGTGGGCGGGGCCTGTTCTTCGTGTTTCCTAAGCTAGGAGTCAGGTCTCCTTGTGTCTCTGTGATATACTTACCTATCTCTCTTCTAGAGCCGCTCCTGCCTCGCCATCCGGTCCTGCCGATTCCCGAACCCCGAACGCTGACTATCTGCCATCCCGTCAGTCCGTACCATCTCTGATCCCTGTGGTGACCCGTCCTCTCGCTCCATCGGTTCCGGACTCTGCCTGACATCTCGGCCTCCGAACCTGAGCTCCGTCACCCGGACTACCATCAGTGACTCCGTGGTCCCAGGGACTTCTCCATTCCACTCTTTTGCACGGACTGTCCTGCTACCCGTAGTGCTCCGGCTACCGGACCCCTTGCCTTCATTAAGGTGTTCGGCCCAGTGGATCCACCTCCTGGGTCTGCCCGTCCACCTGGCCCTAACACCTATAGAATCAGTGTTTGTGAAAAAACTGTACGTGATGATATTTTTTCAATATTTTTACTGAGTCCAATGATCAAAAGTATGAAAAAAATCACATCTTTCAAAAATTTTTACCCTTGGAAACCTGTGTTATTATTACTATGCACGAGCCCTAAATTGTCTGAAAAACAACAAATATGCTGGTTGGATAGACCTTGACCCCACAATTCAACGGCCACAATTAAGGAGAAAAGTGCTAAGAGAGTTAAATTTGCCCCTGAAATAACCCATGATACGGGCCAAGGAGGGACACACCATTTTGATCCGAAAATAGCCCAACACCATGAGAGACGGGCAAATCCGTGAAAAGACAAAGTTCCAAGCTACAACTGACGCAGGATCTACAGCACATACGCCCATTGTAATTGTTCATGATTTCCGGCCACTACGCATTTCAGCCTTCAGGGACCTGGTAATTCGAATGCTATGTCCAGGAGTAGAGATGAGCGAACCGGTCCCGGTTCGGCTCGAGGTCGGTTCGCCGAACGGAGCTCCCGTTCGAGTTCGGCTCGTCGAACGTTCGACGAACCGAACTCGAGCCAATAGGAAACAATGGCAGGCAATCACAAACACAGTAAAACACCTAGAAAACACCCTCAAAGGTGTCCAAAAGGTGACAAACAACTCACAACACAACACAAACACATGGGAAAGTGACAAGGACATATACTCATGCGAAAACAAAACAGCTGGACAAGGAAAAAGAGGAGGACACACAGATATAGGCATGGCACGCCATTCTAAAATCATGTAAAACACCGCAAGGTGACTCCAAGCGGAGTCTCCCTTTTTTCCAAAAATTGGGCCCCACACACACCCACCCCTTCAGTGGCAGCAGTTGTGCCCCAGTTGTACACTTCACAGCTACATTTGCATCAAGCACATTCAAAAATACGCTATTCTTAACCGTCCCCAGGATGACACCGGGGTAAGTAGCAAAGTCTTTCCTGATCCCAGCTCTGTTCATCTTGGCTTCTTTTAAAAACACAGCAAGCAAGGGTTACTCCAAGCGGAGTCTCCCTTTTTTCCAAAAATTGGGCCACACAGACACCCACCCCATCAGTGGCAGCACTTGGGCCCTAGTTGCAAACAGGATGTTTTGATTTGCATCAAGCAAATTCAAAAATACGCCATAATTAACCGTCCCCAGGATGACACCGGGGTAGGTAGCAAAGTCTTTCCTGATCCCAGCTCTGTTCATCTTGGCTTCTTTTAAAAACACAGCAAGCAAGGGTTACTCCAAGCGGAGTCTCCCTTTTTTCCAAAAATTGGGCCACACAGACACCCACCCCATCAGTGGCAGGACTTGGGCCCTAGTTGCAAACAGGATGTTTTGATTTGCATCAAGCACATTCAAAAATACGCCATTCTTATCCGTCCCCAGGATGACACCGGGGTAGGTAGATAAAGTCTTTGCTGACCCATGACTTGTTCATCTTGGCTTCTTTTAAAAACACAGCAAGCAAGGGTTACTCCAAGCGGAGTCTCCCTTTTTTCCAAAAATTGGGCCACACAGACACCCACCCCATCAGTGGCAGCACTTGGGCCCTAGTTGCAAACAGGATGTTTTGATTTGCATCAAGCACATTCAAAAATACGCCATAATTAACCGTCCCCAGGATGACACCGGGGTAGGTAGCAAAGTCTTTCCTGATCCCAGCTCTGTTCATCTTGGCTTCTTTTAAAAACACAGCAAGCAAGGGTTACTCCAAGCGGAGTCTCCCTTTTTTCCAAAAATTGGGCCACACAGACACCCACCCCATCAGTGGCAGCACTTGGGCCCTAGTTGCAAACAGGATGTTTTGATTTGCATCAAGCACATTCAAAAATACGCCATAATTAACCGTCCCCAGGATGACACCGGGGTAGGTAGCAAAGTCTTTCCTGATCCCAGCTCTGTTCATCTTGGCTTCTTTTAAAAACACAGCAAGCAAGGGTTACTCCAAGCGGAGTCTCCCTTTTTTCCAAAAATTGGGCCACACAGACACCCACCCCATCAGTGGCAGCACTTGGGCCCTAGTTGCAAACAGGATGTTTTGATTTCCATCAAGCACATTCCAAAATTCGCCATAATTAACCGTCCCCAGGATGACACCGGGGTAGGTAGCAAAGTCTTTCCTGATCCCAGCTCTGTTCATCTTGGCTTCTTTTAAAAACACAGCAAGCAAGGGTTACTCCAAGCGGAGTCTCCCTTTTTTCCAAAAATTGGGCCACACAGACACCCACCCCATCAGTGGAAGCACTTGGGCCCTAGTTGCAAACAGGATGTTTTGATTTGCATCAAGCACATTCAAAAATACGCCATAATTAACCGTCCCCAGGATGACACCGGGGTAGGTAGCAAAGTCTTTCCTGATCCCAGCTCTGTTCATCTTGGCTTCTTTTAAAAACACAGCAAGCAAGGGTTACTCCAAGCGGAGTCTCCCTTTTTTCCAAAAATTGGGCCACACAGACACCCACCCCATCAGTGGCAGCACTTGGGCCCTAGTTGCAAACAGGATGTTTTGATTTGCATCAAGCACATTCAAAAATACGCCATAATTAACCGTCCCCAGGATGACACCGGGGTAGGTAGCAAAGTCTTTCCTGATCCCAGCTCTGTTCATCTTGGCTTCTTTTAAAAACACAGCAAGCAAGGGTTACTCCAAGCGGAGTCTCCCTTTTTTCCAAAAATTGGGCCCCACACACACCCACCCCTTCAGTGGCAGCAGTTGTGCCCCAGTTGTACACTTCACAGCTACATTTGCATCAAGCACATTCAAAAATACGCTATTCTTAACCGTCCCCAGGATGACACCGGGGTAGGTAGCAAAGTCTTTCCTGATCCCAGCTCTGTTCATCTTGGCTTCTTTTAAAAACACAGCAAGCAAGGGTTACTCCAAGTGGAGTCTCCCTTTTTTCCAAAAATTGGGCCACACAGACACCCACCCCATCAGTGGCAGCACTTGGGCCCTAGTTGCAAACAGGATGTTTTGATTTGCATCAAGCACATTCAAAAATACGCCATAATTAACCGTCCCCAGGATGACACCGGGGTAGGTAGCAAAGTCTTTCCTGATCCCAGCTCTGTTCATCTTGGCTTCTTTTAAAAACACAGCAAGCAAGGGTTACTCCAAGCGGAGTCTCCCTTTTTTCCAAAAATTGGGCCCCACACACACCCACCCCTTCAGTGGCAGCAGTTGTGCCCCAGTTGTACACTTCACAGCTACATTTGCATCAAGCACATTCAAAAATACGCTATTCTTAACCGTCCCCAGGATGACACCGGGGTAGGTAGCAAAGTCTTTCCTGATCCCAGCTCTGTTCATCTTGGCTTCTTTTAAAAACACAGCAAGCAAGGGTTACTCCAAGCGGAGTCTCCCTTTTTTCCAAAAATTGGGCCACACAGACACCCACCCCATCAGTGGCAGCACTTGGGCCCTAGTTGCAAACAGGATGTTTTGATTTGCATCAAGCACATTCAAAAATACGCCATAATTAACCGTCCCCAGGATGACACCGGGGTAGGTAGCAAAGTCTTTCCTGATCCCAGCTCTGTTCATCTTGGCTTCTTTTAAAAACACAGCAAGCAAGGGTTACTCCAAGCGGAGTCTCCCTTTTTTCCAAAAATTGGGCCCCACACACACCCACCCCTTCAGTGGCAGCAGTTGTGCCCCAGTTATACACTTCACAGCTACATTTGCATCAAGCACATTCAAAAATACGCTATTCTTAACCGTCCCCAGGATGACACCGGGGTAGGTAGCAAAGTCTTTCCTGATCCCAGCTCTGTTCATCTTGGCTTCTTTTAAAAACACAGCAAGCAAGGGTTACTCCAAGCGGAGTCTCCCTTTTTTCCAAAAATTGGGCCACACAGACACCCACCCCATCAGTGGCAGCACTTGGGCCCTAGTTGCAAACAGGATGTTTTGATTTGCATCAAGCACATTCCAAATCAACAAGCATTTACTCTCCCCAGGATGACACAGGGGTAGTAAATTCCTTATGGATCCATGACTTGTTCATTTTGATGAACGTCAGTCTGTCCACATTGTCACTGGACAGACGCGTGCGCTTATCTGTCAGCACACACCCAGCAGCACTGAATACACGTTCAGAGACAACGCTGGCAGCTGGACACGACAAAATCTCCAAGGCGTAACTGGAGAGCTCTGGCCATTTTTCTAGGTTTGAAGCCCAAAAGGAGCAAGGCTCCAGTTGCACAGTCATGGCATCGATGTTCATTTGGAGATACTCCTGTATCATCCTCTCCAGCCGTTGAGTATGTGTCAGACTTGTTGTCTCTGGTGGCCTTGCAAAAGAGGGTCTAAAAAAATTATGAAAAGATTCCATAAAATTGCTGTTACCGGCACCAGATACGGTCCTACTGGTACGGGTAGACTGTTGAAGATGACGAGACCGTCCCATGTTTGTCAAGTTACAACTGGGAGATTCCCTCCCTGCACCTGCACGGTTGTTTGGTGGAAAAGCCGAGCTAAGATCGAGTAACAGCTTCTGCTGATACTCCTGCATACGTGCGTCCCTTTCTATGGCTGGAATTATGTCACAAAATTTGGACTTGTACCGGGGATCTAATAGTGTGGCAATCCAGTAGTCATCATCACTTCTAATTTTGACAATACGACTGTCATGTTGGAGGTAGTGCAACAAAAAGGCACTCATGTGTCTTGCGCAGCCATGCGGACCAAGTCCACGCTGTGTTTGTGGCATAGAGGTGCTACCCGTTCTTTCTTCCTCTGACATCTCCCCCCAACCTCTTTCAACTGAAATTTGACCAAGGTCTCCCTCATCCGCTGAGTCTTCCATGTCCATGGACAGTTCGTCCTCCATTTCTTCATGTTCTCCTGCACCTTGCTCAACATTTCGCCTGCTACTATGCGCCCTTGTCGATCCCTGTTCCTCATGGTCCCATGCCTGCTGCGTTGGTGATGATGAACGTCTGGACCTTGGTGATGTTGTTGTCCCTTGCGCATATGAATCCTCCTGTAGTCCCTCCCCTTCATGTTGTCCCACCCCCTGACTCCGAATAGTGTTTAGCGTGTGCTCCAGCATGTAAATGACTGGAATCGTCATGCTGATAATGGCATTGTCAGAGCTAAACATATTCGTCGCCATGTCGAAACTGTGCAGAAGGGTGCATAGGTCCTTGATCTGAGACCACTCCATCAGGGTGATCTGCCCCACCTCTGCATCTCGTTGGCCCAGGCTATACGTCATGACGTATTGCACCAGGGCTCTGCGGTGCTGCCACAGTCGCTGTAACATGTGGAGAGTTGAATTCCAGCGTGTCGCCACATCGCATTTCAGGCGATGAACCGGCAGGCCGAAAGACTTCTGGAGCGATGCAAGTCGCTCTGCTGCGGCGCTTGAACGGCGGAAGTGAGCTGACAGTTTTCGTGCCCTGTTCAGAAGGCCATCTAGGCCGGGATAGTGTGTTAAAAATTGCTGGACGACAAGGTTCAACACGTGAGCCATACAAGGTACGTGTGTCACAATGCCCAGGCGAAGTGCCGCACCCAGGTTTGCAGCATTGTCGCACACGGCCTTACCAGGCTGCAGGTTGAGTGGAGACAACCATTTATTAAACTCGGACCGCAGAGCTGACCACAACTCCTCAGCTGTGTGACTCTTATTCCCAAGACATGTCAAGCTAAAGACCGCCTGATGCCGTTGCGCTCTGCTGCCAGCATAGTAATGAGGCGTGCGTGATTCCTTCTGCGCAGTGAGAACGCTGGTGGCCTGACCAGGCAGGCTTGGGGCGGAGGTGGAGGACCCAGATGAGGTGGAGGATGCAGAAGCTGTGGAGGAACTTGGACAGACAGAGGATTGACACACAAGTCGTGGGGACGGCAAGACTTGTGCAGCAGACCCTTCACCATCTATCACCATAGTTACCCAGTGCCCAGTCAGCGACATGTAACGTCCCTGTCCATGCTTACTGGTCCAAGTATCGGTGGTGAAATGCACCCGTTCACACACAGAGTTTCTCAAGGAAGCGGTGATGTTGTGTGCGACATGCTGGTGTAGCGCGGGCACACCTTTCTTAGAGAAGTAGTGGCGACTAGGCATCTGGTACTGGGGCACAGCGACAGACATAAGGTCTCTAAAATCCTGTGTGTCCACTAGGCGGAAAGGCAGCATTTCGGTAGACAACAGCTTACAGAGGGATAGAGTCAACCTCTTAGCTTTGTCATGGGTCGGAGGAAGTGGCCTTTTATTTGACCACATCTGAGGGACAGAGATCTGGCTGCTGTGTGTAGACGGTGTTGAGTAGGGTGTCCCTGGAAAAATGCAGGTTTGTGAGGAAAGTGCAGGCGGAGACATGATGTTGCCTTCATCCAACGTTGGTGCTATCGATGTCTGAGAGAGCTGTACACACTCACTTGTTTCCCCTTCCAAACCAACTGACGACCTTACAAGCAAACTGCCTGTTGCGGTTACAGTGGTGGAAGTTTGGCGTGGAAAAACAGGTGTGACAGCTGTCCCCACAGTCCTAGAAGATGAAGAGCGCGCGGATGCACTGGAAGGGGCGGGCGGTGGATGGTTCGCTCTTGCAGCATTGCAGCACAGTGAGCTTCCTACCGGGACCTATGATATTTATTCATGTGACGATTCATGGAAGAAGTTGTCAAAGTGCTGAGGTTTTGACCTCTACTAAGAGAATCATGACAAATTTTACATATCACATGATTTGGGCGATCTTTTTCTATGTCAAAAAAGGACCAGGCTAGGCAAGGCTTAGAGGCCATGCGACCTGTTGATCCACCCCGAATAATGCTCATAGGCAGAGTGGTGGCTGAGGATGCAGTTGTAGACGTGCTACCAGTGCTCCGACTCTGTCCAGGAAGGCGCAAGGTAACTTCGTCGTCGGTTGCATCCTCCTCCACCGCCTCTGTTGACCTCCTCGAGTGCCTGACTGGGGGTTGACAGTAGGTGGGATCTAGAACTTCATCATCAATTGTTGTGTTTGCACTCCCCTCCCCCTCAGACCGAGCCTCTTCTTGCCCTGACCGAATATTTAAGTTGTCATCCCAATCGGGTATCTGCGTCTCATCTTCATCAGTATGTTCCTCATTGTCTATAACCACAGGTGTTACAGTTTGTGACAAAGGGTCAACATTATGCTCAGAAACTTGGTCCTCACAGCCTGAATCAGAGTCACAAAGGTTCTGGGCATCACTGCAGACCATTTCCTGTTCTGTATTCACTGTAGCTTGGGAGCAGACCTCTGATTCCCAGGCTATAGTGTGACTGAACAGCTCTGCAGACTCAGCCATCTCAGTTCCACCATACTGTGCAGGGCTGATGGAGACTTCAGAGCTGGGAGAAATCAAGTGTGATTGGGATGACAACTCAGAGGACTGGTGTTTTTTGGATGCGGTACTTGAAGTGGCTGAGAGGGCACTTGTTGGACCACTTGAGATCCATTCAAGCATTTTCCTTTTTTGCCCATCATCTACCTTTCTTCCTGTTGTTCGTGTCCGTAAAAAAGGGAGCACATCGGATTGTCCACGGTAAGTAGTAGACATCTTACTTTTGCTGGTAGATGGTCTATCTTCAGCAGATGATAATGGAGCTTTGCCACTTTCCCCACAGACAAAACCTTTTTTGCCTTTTCCACCACGCCTCTTCCCCTTTCCACCAGCATCTGTCATTTTGCCACTCATGTTGATTGCGACAAGATTGTGGACTGAAAATGTGGTAGTAAAAATTGAGAGGTGGTGAAGATTGCAGTGGTGGTCTAGCTTTATTAACAGCAGAATAATAAAGAATAAATATCCCTGACAATGCAACTTATTTATAATGAGTTGGAGTGTGCAACGCAGGCAGATGCGCTCTGCAAATGTCTTGGCACTAGTGGGACTATAGCAAAGTCCAATAGCCACGTATAGGATGCCACTAGGTACACTGAGTGTTTGCTAGTATAATGGCTAAGTTAAAATTAGTTGGAGTGTGCAACGCAGGCAGATGCGCTCTGCAAATGTCTTGGCACTAGTGGGACTATAGCAAAGTCCAATAGCCACGTATAGGATGCCACTAGGTACACTGAGTGTTTGCTAGTATAATGGCTTACTTATAATTAGTTGGAGTGTGCAATGCAGGCAGATGCGCTCTGCAAATGTCTTGGCACTAGTGGGACTATAGCAAAGTCCAATAGCCACGTATAGGATGCCACTAGGTACACTGAGTGTTTGCTAGAATAATGGCTAAGTTAAAATTAGTTGGAGTGTGCAACGCAGGCAGATGCGCTCTGCAAATGTCTTGGCACTAGTGGGACTATAGCAAAGTCCAATAGCCACGTATAGGATGCCACTAGGTACACTGAGTGTTTGCTAGTATAATGGCTTACTTATAATTAGTTGGAGTGTGCAACGCAGGCAGATACGCTCTGCAAATGTCTTGGCACTAGTGGGACTATAGCAAAGTCCAATAGCCACGTATAGGATGCCACTAGGTACACTGAGTGTTTGCTAGTATAATGGCTTACTTATAATTAGTTGGAGTGTGCAACGCAGGCAGATGCGCTCTGCAAATGTCTTGGCACTAGTGGGACTATAGCAAAGTCCAATAGCCACAGATAGGATGCCACTAGGTACACTGAGTGTTTGCTAGTATAATGGCTTACTTATAATTAGTTGGAGTGTGCAACGCAGGCAGATGCGCTCTGCAAATGTCTTGGCACTAGTGGGACTATAGCAAGGTCCAATAGCCACGTATAGGATGCCACTAGGTACACTGAGTGTTTGCTAGTATAATGGCTTACTTATAATTAGTTGGAGTGTGCAACGCAGGCAGATGCGCTCTGCAAATGTCTTGGCACTAGTGGGACTATAGCAAAGTCCAATAGCCACGTATAGGATGCCACTAGGTACACTGAGTGTTTACTAGTATAATGGCTTACTTATAATTAGTTGGAGTGTGCAACGCAGGCAGATGCGCTCTGCAAATGTCTTGGCACTAGTGGGACTATAGCAAGGTCCAATAGCCACGTATAGGATGCCACTAGGTACACTGAGTGCTTGCTAGTATAATGGCTTACTTATAATTAGTTGGAGTGTGCAACGCAGGCAGATGCGCTCTGCAAATGTCTTGGCACTAGTGGGACTATAGCAAAGTCCAATAGCCACGTATAGGATGCCACTAGGTACACTGAGTGTTTGCTAGTATAATGGCTTAGTTTAAAAAAGTTGGAGTGTGCAATGCAGGCAGACGTGCTCTGCAAATGTCTTTGCACTAGTGGGACTATAGCAAAGTCCAATAGCCACAGATAGGATGCCACTAGGTACACTGAGTTTTTGCTAGTATAATGGCTTACTTATAATTAGTTGGAGTGTGCAACGCAGGCAGATGCGCTCTGCAAATGTCTTGGCACTAGTGGGACTATAGCAAGGTCCAATAGCCACGTATAGGATGCCACTAGGTACACTCAGTGTTTGCTAGTATAATGGCTTACTTATAATTAGTTGGAGTGTGCAACGCAGGCAGATGCGCTCTGCAAATGTCTTGGCACTAGTGGGACTATAGCAAGGTCCAATA
This sequence comes from Anomaloglossus baeobatrachus, assembly GCF_048569485.1. Classification (NCBI taxonomy): domain Eukaryota; kingdom Metazoa; phylum Chordata; class Amphibia; order Anura; family Aromobatidae; genus Anomaloglossus; species Anomaloglossus baeobatrachus. Next base: position 243,836 of record NW_027443726.1, on the reverse strand, counting down.
GCCACGTATAGGATGCCACTAGGTACACTGAGTGTTTGCTAGTATAATGGCTTACTTATAATTAGTTGGAGTGTGCAACGCAGGCAGATGCGCTCTGCAAATGTCTTGGCACTAGTGGGACTATAGCAAAGTCCAATAGCCACAGATAGGATGCCACTAGGTACACTGAGTGTTTGCTAGTATAATGGCTTACTTATAATTAGTTGGAGTGTGCAACGCAGGCAGATGCGCTCTGCAAATGTCTTGGCACTAGTGGGACTATAGCAAGGTCCAATAGCCACGTATAGGATGCCACTAGGTACACTGAGTGTTTGCTAGTATAATGGCTTACTTATAATTAGTTGGAGTGTGCAACGCAGGCAGATGCGCTCTGCAAATGTCTTGGCACTAGTGGGACTATAGCAAGGTCCAATAGCCACGTATAGGATGCCACTAGGTACACTGAGTGTTTGCTAGTATAATATAATATAATTCCCATTGTAAGGAAGTGGGTCTATTTTAGTATAGCCCTTAGGCAGGGCAGCCAAAAATTGGGAGGCTCCACGTTGTCCCTGCATAGAGACGTGCATGAGGGCCTCAAAACATTGTTCCCATTGCAAAGGAGCGGGTCTCCTGTCGTTGTAATGTCCATTCTGCAAAGAATGGGCGAAAAAATTTACCACTGGGGGTATACCTGAAACAAAGGCCTAACTCTTGTAACGGTCATCCCTGCATTATAAAACCGGACATTTTCTTCACGGACGCCATTATCTGCCTTCTGCGTCTTTGGTGTCAGACATCACTGTCGCAGCTCCGTCCTCCTGAGTCCTATAGCCGATACAGCTGTATGCGCTGCATACACAGCGTTGGACAGCATAGGGAGAGCACTTTATAGCAGTCCTTTTAAGGGCTCAAACCGGCAGGGTCAGAGAGCCATAGGTGACAGGTCCTGCAAACAGCAACAGCATCTGTGTAGCCAAGGTCAGGGATTTCCTCCCTGCATTTCACCATTAGGAGGGAATAGAAAGGCAGGCTTCCATTCCTCTACCCAGAGCACCACAATCCTGCCACTGTACCCTCCTGTCCTCTGCACACTCCAACTCATTATAACTAAGCCATTATACTAGCAAACACTCAGTGTACCTAGTGGCATCCTATCTGTGGCTATTGGACTTTGCTATAGTCCCACTAGTGCAAAGACATTTGCAGAGCACGTCTGCCTGCATTGCACACTCCAACTTTTTTAAACTAAGCAATTTTACTAGCAAACACTCAGTGTACCTAGTGGCATCCTATACGTGGCTATTGGACTTTGCTATAGTCCCACTAGTGCCAAGACATTTGCAGAGCGCATCTGCCTGCGTTGCACACTCCAACTAATTTTAACTTAGCCATTATACTAGCAAACACTCAGTGTACCTAGTGGCATCCTATACGTGCCTATTGGACTTTGCTATAGTCCCACTAGTGCCAAGACATTTGCAGAGCGCATCTGCCTGTGTTGCACACTCCAACTAATTATAAGTAAGCCATTATACTAGCAAACACTCAGTGTACCTAGTGGCATCCTATCTGTGGCTATTGGACTTTGCTATAGTCCCACTAGTGCAAAGACATTTGCAGAGCACGTCTGCCTGCATTGCACACTCCAACTTTTTTAAACTAAGCAATTTTACTAGCAAACACTCAGTGTACCTAGTGGCATCCTATACGTGGCTATTGGACTTTGCTATAGTCCCACTAGTGCCAAGACATTTGCAGAGGGCATCTGCCTGCGTTGCACACTCCAACTAATTATAAGTAAGCCATTATACTAGCAAACACTCAGTGTACCTAGTGGCATCCTATCTGTGGCTATTGGACTTTGCTATAGTCCCACTAGTGCAAAGACATTTGCAGAGCACGTCTGCCTGCATTGCACACTCCAACTTTTTTAAACTAAGCAATTTTACTAGCAAACACTCAGTGTACCTAGTGGCATCCTATACGTGGCTATTGGACTTTGCTATAGTCCCACTAGTGCCAAGACATTTGCAGAGCGCATCTGCCTGCGTTGCACACTCCAACTAATTATAAGTAAGCCATTATACTAGCAAACACTCAGTGTACCTAGTGGCATCCTATCTGTGGCTATTGGACTTTGCTATAGTCCCACTAGTGCCAAGACATTTGCAGAGCGCATCTGCCTGCGTTGCACACTCCAACTAATTATAAGTAAGCCATTATACTAGCAAACATTCAGTGTACCTAGTGGCATCCTATACGTGGCTATTGGACCTTGCTATAGTCCCACTAGTGCCAAGACATTTGCAGAGCGCATCTGCCTGCGTTGCACACTCCAACTAATTATAAGTAAGCCATTATACTAGCAAACACTCAGTGTACCTAGTGGCATCCTATACGTGGCTATTGGACCTTGCTATAGTCCCACTAGTGCCAAGACATTTGCAGAGCGCATCTGCCTGCGTTGCACACTCCAACTAATTATAAGTAAGCCATTATACTAGCAAACACTCAGTGTACCTAGTGGCATCCTATCTGTGGCTATTGGACTTTGCTATAGTCCCACTAGTGCCAAGACATTTGCAGAGCGCATCTGCCTGCGTTGCACACTCCAACTAATTTTAACTTAGCCATTATACTAGCAAACACTCAGTGTACCTAGTGGCATCCTATACGTGGCTATTGGACTTTGCTATAGTCCCACTAGTGCCAAGACATTTGCAGAGCGCATCTGCCTGCGTTGCACACTCCAACTAATTATAAGTAAGCCATTATACTAGCAAACACTCAGTGTACCTAGTGGCATCCTATCTGTGGCTATTGGACTTTGCTATAGTCCCACTAGTGCAAAGACATTTGCAGAGCACGTCTGCCTGCATTGCACACTCCAACTTTTTTAAACTAAGCAATTTTACTAGCAAACACTCAGTGTACCTAGTGGCATCCTATACGTGGCTATTGGACTTTGCTATAGTCCCACTAGTGCCAAGACATTTGCAGAGGGCATCTGCCTGCGTTGCACACTCCAACTAATTATAAGTAAGCCATTATACTAGCAAACACTCAGTGTACCTAGTGGCATCCTATCTGTGGCTATTGGACTTTGCTATAGTCCCACTAGTGCAAAGACATTTGCAGAGCACGTCTGCCTGCATTGCACACTCCAACTAATTATAAGTAAGCCATTATACTAGCAAACACTCAGTGTACCTAGTGGCATCCTATACGTGGCTATTGGACTTTGCTATAGTCCCACTAGTGCCAAGACATTTGCAGAGCGCATCTGCCTGCGTTGCACACTCCAACTAATTATAAGTAAGCCATTATACTAGCAAACACTCAGTGTACCTAGTGGCATCCTATCTGTGGCTATTGGACTTTGCTATAGTCCCACTAGTGCAAAGACATTTGCAGAGCACGTCTGCCTGCATTGCACACTCCAACATTTTTAAACTAAGCAATTTTACTAGCAAACACTCAGTGTACCTAGTGGCATCCTATACGTGGCTATTGGACTTTGCTATAGTCCCACTAGTGCCAAGACATTTGCAGAGGGCATCTGCCTGCGTTGCACACTCCAACTAATTATAAGTAAGCCATTATACTAGCAAACACTCAGTGTACCTAGTGGCATCCTATCTGTGGCTATTGGACTTTGCTATAGTCCCACTAGTGCAAAGACATTTGCAGAGCACGTCTGCCTGCATTGCACACTCCAACTTTTTTAAACTAAGCAATTTTACTAGCAAACACTCAGTGTACCTAGTGGCATCCTATCTGTGGCTATTGGACTTTGCTATAGTCCCACTAGTGCCAAGACATTTGCAGAGCGCATCTGCCTGCGTTGCACACTCCAACTAATTATAAGTAAGCCATTATACTAGCAAACACTCAGTGTACCTAGTGGCATCCTATACGTGGCTATTGGACTTTGCTATAGTCCCACTAGTGCCAAGACATTTGCAGAGCGCATCTGCCTGCGTTGCACACTCCAACTAATTATAAGTAAGCCATTATACTAGCAAACATTCAGTGTACCTAGTGGCATCCTATACGTGGCTATTGGACCTTGCTATAGTCCCACTAGTGCCAAGACATTTGCAGAGCGCATCTGCCTGCGTTTCACACTCCAACTAATTATAAGTAAGCCATTATACTAGCAAACACTCAGTGTACCTAGTGGCATCCTATACGTGGCTATTGGACCTTGCTATAGTCCCACTAGTGCCAAGACATTTGCAGAGCGCATCTGCCTGCATTGCACACTCCAACTAATTATAAGTAAGCCATTATACTAGCAAACACTCAGTGTACCTAGTGGCATCCTATACGTGGCTATTGGACTTTGCTATAGTCCCACTAGTGCCAAGACATTTGCAGAGCGCATCTGCCTGCGTTGCACACTCCAACTAATTTTAACTTAGCCATTATACTAGCAAACACTCAGTGTACCTAGTGGCATCCTATACGTGGCTATTGGACTTTGCTATAGTCCCACTAGTGCCAAGACATTTGCAGAGCGCATCTGCCTGCGTTGCACACTCCAACTCATTATAAATAAGTTGCATTGTCAGGGATATTTATTCTTTATTATTCTGCTGTTAATAAAGCTAGACCACCACTGCAATCTTCACCACCTCTCAATTTTTACTACCACATTTTCAGTCCACAATCTTGTCGCAATCAACATGAGTGGCAAAATGACAGATGCTGGTGGAAAGGGGAAGAGGCGTGGTGGAAAAGGCAAAAAAGGTTTTGTCTGTGGGGAAAGTGGCAAAGCTCCATTATCATCTGCTGAAGATAGACCATCTACCAGCAAAAGTAAGATGTCTACTACTTACCGTGGACAATCCGATGTGCTCCCTTTTTTACGGACACGAACAACAGGAAGAAAGGTAGATGATGGGCAAAAAAGGAAAATGCTTGAATGGATCTCAAGTGGTCCAACAAGTGCCCTCTCAGCCACTTCAAGTACCGCATCCAAAAAACACCAGTCCTCTGAGTTGTCATCCCAATCACACTTGATTTCTCCCAGCTCTGAAGTCTCCATCAGCCCTGCACAGTATGGTGGAACTGAGATGGCTGAGTCTGCAGAGCTGTTCAGTCACACTATAGCCTGGGAATCAGAGGTCTGCTCCCAAGCTACAGTGAATACAGAACAGGAAATGGTCTGCAGTGATGCCCAGAACCTTTGTGACTCTGATTCAGGCTGTGAGGACCAAGTTTCTGAGCATAATGTTGACCCTTTGTCACAAACTGTAACACCTGTGGTTATAGACAATGAGGAACATACTGATGAAGATGAGACGCAGATACCCGATTGGGATGACAACTTAAATATTCGGTCAGGGCAAGAAGAGGCTCGGTCTGAGGGGGAGGGGAGTGCAAACACAACAATTGATGATGAAGTTCTAGATCCCACCTACTGTCAACCCCCAGTCAGGCACTCGAGGAGGTCAACAGAGGCGGTGGAGGAGGATGCAACCGACGACGAAGTTACCTTGCGCCTTCCTGGACAGAGTCGGAGCACTGGTAGCACGTCTACAACTGCATCCTCAGCCACCACTCTGCCTATGAGCATTATTCGGGGTGGATCAACAGGTCGCATGGCCTCTAAGCCTTGCCTAGCCTGGTCCTTTTTTGACATAGAAAAAGATCGCCCAAATCATGTGATATGTAAAATTTGTCATGATTCTCTTAGTAGAGGTCAAAACCTCAGCACTTTGACAACTTCTTCCATGAATCGTCACATGAATAAATATCATAGGTCCCGGTAGGAAGCTCACTGTGCTGCAATGCTGCAAGAGCGAACCATCCACCGCCCGCCCCTTCCAGTGCATCCGCGCGCTCTTCATCTTCTAGGACTGTGGGGACAGCTGTCACACCTGTTTTTCCACGCCAAACTTCCACCACTGTAACCGCAACAGGCAGTTTGCTTGTAAGGTCGTCAGTTGGTTTGGAAGGGGAAACAAGTGAGTGTGTACAGCTCTCTCAGACATCGATAGCACCAACGTTGGATGAAGGCAACATCATGTCTCCGCCTGCACTTTCCTCACAAACCTGCATTTTTCCAGGGACACCCTACTCAACACCGTCTACACACAGCAGCCAGATCTCTGTCCCTCAGATGTGGTCAAATAAAAGGCCACTTCCTCCGACCCATGACAAAGCTAAGAGGTTGACTCTATCCCTCTGTAAGCTGTTGTCTACCGAAATGCTGCCTTTCCGCCTAGTGGACACACAGGATTTTAGAGACCTTATGTCTGTCGCTGTGCCCCAGTACCAGATGCCTAGTCGCCACTACTTCTCTAAGAAAGGTGTGCCCGCGCTACACCAGCATGTCGCACACAACATCACCGCTTCCTTGAGAAACTCTGTGTGTGAACGGGTGCATTTCACCACCGATACTTGGACCAGTAAGCATGGACAGGGACGTTACATGTCGCTGACTGGGCACTGGGTAACTATGGTGATAGATGGTGAAGGGTCTGCTGCACAAGTCTTGCCGTCCCCACGACTTGTGTGTCAATCCTCTGTCTGTCCAAGTTCCTCCACAGCTTCTGCATCCTCCACCTCATCTGGGTCCTCCACCTCCGCCCCAAGCCTGCCTGGTCAGGCCACCAGCGTTCTCACTGCGCAGAAGGAATCACGCACGCCTCATTACTATGCTGGCAGCAGAGCGCAACGGCATCAGGCGGTCTTTAGCTTGACATGTCTTGGGAATAAGAGTCACACAGCTGAGGAGTTGTGGTCAGCTCTGCGGTCCGAGTTTAATAAATGGTTGTCTCCACTCAACCTGCAGCCTGGTAAGGCCGTGTGCGACAATGCTGCAAACCTGGGTGCGGCACTTCGCCTGGGCATTGTGACACACGTACCTTGTATGGCTCACGTGTTGAACCTTGTCGTCCAGCAATTTTTAACACACTATCCCGGCCTAGATGGCCTTCTGAACAGGGCACGAAAACTGTCAGCTCACTTCCGCCGTTCAAGCGCCGCAGCAGAGCGACTTGCATCGCTCCAGAAGTCTTTCGGCCTGCCGGTTCATCGCCTGAAATGCGATGTGGCGACACGCTGGAATTCAACTCTCCACATGTTACAGCGACTGTGGCAGCACCGCAGAGCCCTGGTGCAATACGTCATGACGTATAGCCTGGGCCAACGAGATGCAGAGGTGGGGCAGATCACCCTGATGGAGTGGTCTCAGATCAAGGACCTATGCACCCTTCTGCACAGTTTCGACATGGCGACGAATATGTTTAGCTCTGACAATGCCATTATTAGCATGACGATTCCAGTCATTTACATGCTGGAGCACACGCTAAACACTATTCGGAGTCAGGGGGTGGGACAACATGAAGGGGAGGGACTACAGGAGGATTCATATGCGCAAGGGACAACAACATCACCAAGGTCCAGACGTTCATCATCACCAACGCAGCAGGCATGGGACCATGGGGAACAGGGATCGACAAGGGCGCATAGTAGCAGGCGAAATGTTGAGCAAGGTGCAGGAGAACATGAAGAAATGGAGGACGAACTGTCCATGGACATGGAAGACTCAGCGGATGAGGGAGACCTTAGTCAAATTTCAGTTGAAAGAGGTTGGGGGGAGATGTCAGAGGAAGAAAGAACGGGTAGCACCTCTATGCCACAAACACAGCGTGGACTTGGTCCGCATGGCTGCGCAAGACACATGAGTGCCTTTTTGTTGCACTACCTCCAACATGACAGTCGTATTGTCAAAATTAGAAGTGATGATGACTACTGGATTGCCACACTATTAGATCCCCGGTACAAGTCCAAATTTTGTGACATAATTCCAGCCATAGAAAGGGACGCACGTATGCAGGAGTATCAGCAGAAGCTGTTACTCGATCTTAGCTCGGCTTTTCCACCAAACAACCGTGCAAGTGCAGGGAGGGAATCTCCCAGTTGTAACTTGACAAACATGGGACGGTCTCGTCATCTTCAACAGTCTACCCGTACCAGTAGGACCGTATCTGGTGCCGGTAACAGCAATTTTATGGAATCTTTTCATAATTTTTTTAGACCCTCTTTTGCAAGGCCACCAGAGACAACAAGTCTGACACATACTCAACGGCTGGAGAGGATGATACAGGAGTATCTCCAAATGAACATCGATGCCATGACTGTGCAACTGGAGCCTTGCTCCTTTTGGGCTTCAAACCTAGAAAAATGGCCAGAGCTCTCCAGTTACGCCTTGGAGATTTTGTCGTGTCCAGCTGCCAGCGTTGTCTCTGAACGTGTATTCAGTGCTGCTGGGTGTGTGCTGACAGATAAGCGCACGCGTCTGTCCAGTGACAATGTCATCAAAATGAACAAGTCATGGATCCATAAGGAATTTACTACCCCTGTGTCATCCTGGGGAGAGTAAATGCTTGTTGATTTGGAATGTGCTTGATGCAAATCAAAACATCCTGTTTGCAACTAGGGCCCAAGTGCTGCCACTGATGGGGTGGGTGTCTGTGTGGCCCAATTTTTGGAAAAAAGGGAGACTCCGCTTGGAGTAACCCTTGCTTGCTGTGTTTTTAAAAGAAGCCAAGATGAACAGAGCTGGGATCAGGAAAGACTTTGCTACCTACCCCGGTGTCATCCTGGGGACGGTTAAGAATAGCGTATTTTTGAATGTGCTTGATGCAAATGTAGCTGTGAAGTGTATAACTGGGGCACAACTGCTGCCACTGAAGGGGTGGGTGTGTGTGGGGCCCAATTTTTGGAAAAAAGGGAGACTCCGCTTGGAGTAACCCTTGCTTGCTGTGTTTTTAAAAGAAGCCAAGATGAACAGAGCTGGGATCAGGAAAGACTTTGCTACCTACCCCGGTGTCATCTTGGGGACGGTTAATTATGGCGTATTTTTGAATGTGCTTGATGCAAATCAAAACATCCTGTTTGCAACTAGGGCCCAAGTGCTGCCACTGATGGGGTGGGTGTCTGTGTGGCCCAATTTTTGGAAAAAAGGGAGACTCCGCTTGGAGTAACCCTTGCTTGCTGTGTTTTTAAAAGAAGCCAAGATGAACAGAGCTGGGATCAGGAAAGACTTTGCTACCTACCCCGGTGTCATCCTGGGGACGGTTAAGAATAGCGTATTTTTGAATGTGCTTGATGTAAATGTAGCTGTGAAGTGTACAACTGGGGCACAACTGCTGCCACTGAAGGGGTGGGTGTGTGTGGGGCCCAATTTTTGGAAAAAAGGGAGACTCCGCTTGGAGTAACCCTTGCTTGCTGTGTTTTTAAAAGAAGCCAAGATGAACAGAGCTGGGATCAGGAAAGACTTTGCTACCTACCCCGGTGTCATCCTGGGGACGGTTAATTATGGCGTATTTTTGAATGTGCTTGATGCAAATCAAAACATCCTGTTTGCAACTAGGGCCCAAGTGCTGCCACTGATGGGGTGGGTGTCTGTGTGGCCCAATTTTTGGAAAAAAGGGAGACTCCGCTTGGAGTAACCCTTGCTTGCTGTGTTTTTAAAAGAAGCCAAGATGAACAGAGCTGGGATCAGGAAAGACTTTGCTACCTACCCCGGTGTCATCCTGGGGACGGTTAAGAATAGCGTATTTTTGAATGTGCTTGATGCAAATGTAGCTGTGAAGTGTACAACTGGGGCACAACTGCTGCCACTGAAGGGGTGGGTGTGTGTGGGGCCCAATTTTTGGAAAAAAGGGAGACTCCGCTTGGAGTAACCCTTGCTTGCTGTGTTTTTAAAAGAAGCCAAGATGAACAGAGCTGGGATCAGGAAAGACTTTGCTACCTACCCCGGTGTCATCCTGGGGACGGTTAATTATGGCGTATTTTTGAATGTGCTTGATGCAAATCAAAACATCCTGTTTGCAACTAGGGCCCAAGTGCTGCCACTGATGGGGTGGGTGTCTGTGTGGCCCAATTTTTGGAAAAAAGGGAGACTCCGCTTGGAGTAACCCTTGCTTGCTGTGTTTTTAAAAGAAGCCAAGATGAACAGAGCTGGGATCAAGAAAGACTTTGCTACCTACCCGGTGTCATCCTGGGGACGGTTAATTATGGCGTATTTTTGAATGTGCTTGATGCAAATCAAAACATCCTGTTTGCAACTAGGGCCCAAGTGCTGCCACTGATGGGGTGGGTGTCTGTGTGGCCCAATTTTTGGAAAAAAGGGAGACTCCGCTTGGAGTAACCCTTGCTTGCTGTGTTTTTAAAAGAAGCCAAGATGAACAGAGCTGGGATCAGGAAAGACTTTGCTACCTACCCCGGTGTCATCCTGGGGACGGTTAATTATGGCGAATTTTGGAATGTGCTTGATGGAAATCAAAACATCCTGTTTGCAACTAGGGCCCAAGTGCTGCCACTGATGGGGTGGGTGTCTGTGTGGCCCAATTTTTGGAAAAAAGGGAGACTCCGCTTGGAGTAACCCTTGCTTGCTGTGTTTTTAAAAGAAGCCAAGATGAACAGAGCTGGGATCAGGAAAGACTTTGCTACCTACCCCGGTGTCATCCTGGGGACGGTTAATTATGGCGTATTTTTGAATGTGCTTGATGCAAATCAAAACATCCTGTTTGCAACTAGGGCCCAAGTGCTGCCACTGATGGGGTGGGTGTCTGTGTGGCCCAATTTTTGGAAAAAAGGGAGACTCCGCTTGGAGTAACCCTTGCTTGCTGTGTTTTTAAAAGAAGCCAAGATGAACAGAGCTGGGATCAGGAAAGACTTTGCTACCTACCCCGGTGTCATCCTGGGGACGGTTAATTATGGCGTATTTTTGAATGTGCTTGATGCAAATCAAAACATCCTGTTTGCAACTAGGGCCCAAGTGCTGCCACTGATGGGGTGGGTGTCTGTGTGGCCCAATTTTTGGAAAAAAGGGAGACTCCGCTTGGAGTAACCCTTGCTTGCTGTGTTTTTAAAAGAAGCCAAGATGAACAAGTCATGGGTCAGCAAAGACTTTATCTACCTACCCCGGTGTCATCCTGGGGACGGATAAGAATGGCGTATTTTTGAATGTGCTTGATGCAAATCAAAATATCCTGTTTGCAACTAGGGCCCAAGTCCTGCCACTGATGGGGTGGGTGTCTGTGTGGCCCAATTTTTGGAAAAAAGGGAGACTCCGCTTGGAGTAACCCTTGCTTGCTGTGTTTTTAAAAGAAGCCAAGATGAACAGAGCTGGGATCAGGAAAGACTTTGCTACCTACCCCGGTGTCATCCTGGGGACGGTTAATTATGGCGTATTTTTGAATTTGCTTGATGCAAATCAAAACATCCTGTTTGCAACTAGGGCCCAAGTGCTGCCACTGATGGGGTGGGTGTCTGTGTGGCCCAATTTTTGGAAAAAAGGGAGACTCCGCTTGGAGTAACCCTTGCTTGCTGTGTTTTTAAAAGAAGCCAAGATGAACAGAGCTGGGATCAGGAAAGACTTTGCTACCTACCCCGGTGTCATCCTGGGGACGGTTAAGAATAGCGTATTTTTGAATGTGCTTGATGCAAATGTAGCTGTGAAGTGTACAACTGGGGCACAACTGCTGCCACTGAAGGGGTGGGTGTGTGTGGGACCCAATTTTTGGAAAAAAGGGAGACTCCGCTTGGAGTCACCTTGCGGTGTTTTACATGATTTTAGAATGGCGTGCCATGCCTATATCTGTGTGTCCTCCTCTTTTTCCTTGTCCAGCTGTTTTGTTTTCGCATGAGTATATGTCCTTGTCACTTTCCCATGTGTTTGTGTTGTGTTGTGAGTTGTTTGTCACCTTTTGGACACCTTTGAGGGTGTTTTCTAGGTGTTTTACTGTGTTTGTGATTGCCTGCCATTGTTTCCTATTGGCTCGAGTTCGGTTCGTCGAACGTTCGACGAGCCGAACTCGAACGGGAGCTCCGTTCGGCGAACCGACCTCGAGCCGAACCGGGACCGGTTCGCTCATCTCTACTCCTGGACATAGCATTCGAATTACCAGGTCCCTGAAGGCTGAAATGCGTAGTGGCCGGAAATCATGAACAATTACAATGGGCGTATGTGCTGTAGATCCTGCGTCAGTTGTAGCTTGGAACTTTGTCTTTTCACGGATTTGCCCGTCTCTCATGGTGTTGGGCTATTTTCGGATCAAAATGGTGTGTCCCTCCTTGGCCCGTATCATGGGTTATTTCAGGGGCAAATTTAACTCTCTTAGCACTTTTCTCCTTAATTGTGGCCGTTGAATTGTGGGGTCAAGGTCTATCCAACCAGCATATTTGTTGTTTTTCAGACAATTTAGGGCTCGTGCATAGTAATAATAACACAGGTTTCCAAGGGTAAAAATTTTTGAAAGATGTGATTTTTTTCATACTTTTGATCATTGGACTCAGTAAAAATATTGAAAAAATATCATCACGTACAGTTTTTTCCCAAACACTGATTCTATAGGTGTTAGGGCCAGGTGGACGGGCAGACCCAGGAGGTGGATCCACTGGGCCGAACACCTTAATGAAGGCAAGGGGTCCGGTAGCCGGAGCACTACGGGTAGCAGGACAGTCCGTGCAAAAGAGTGGAATGGAGAAGTCCCTGGGACCACGGAGTCACTGATGGTAGTCCGGGTGACGGAGCTCAGGTTCGGAGGCCGAGATGTCAGGCAGAGTCCGGAACCGATGGAGCGAGAGGACGGGTCACCACAGGGATCAGAGATGGTACGGACTGACGGGATGGCAGATAGTCAGCGTTCGGGGTTCGGGAATCGGCAGGACCGGATGGCGAGGCAGGAGCGGCTCTAGAAGAGAGATAGGTAAGTATATCACAGAGACACAAGGAGACCTGACTCCTAGCTTAGGAAACACGAAGAACAGGCCCCGCCCACTTGGACATTAAACCCCTTTATACCCTGTACCTGTGTGTTCAATTTCCTGTCAGTGGACGCTGGCCCTTTAAGAGAGGGTCAATGACCGCGCGCGCGCCCTAATGCGCATGCGCGAGGCCCGGGTGCCAGAAGCCAGGGCAGGGAGCGGTGTATAGGAAGCAGGGGAGCCGGCCTGGAGCAGGGCTGCCGACGGGCGCCGGGAGCGGGGACCGGGCCGCCTGGGGACCGCAGGTGGTGGAGGCTGGAGACCGTGGAGCGGGGGATGTCTGCCAGAGGAGCCGGGGAGCGAAGCAGGGGACCCGGAGAGCGTGACAATAGGTTTCCAAAAGGTTAGAATTCTGAAAAGATTCCCTCCATACTTTTCTGAAGATGGTGCTCTAGTGTATTCAAGCGATGTTCCTGTGCTGATGGAAAATGTAACATTAAGTACAATGTGAGCGAGTGGAGACACGTCATTGTTTCATCCAAAAAGTCTCAAAGCTGTGCTACTGCTCAATGGCAGTAAGTATTCTTCAGTGTGTGTAGGGCATGTGTCGCGGGCAGAGGGGCCACGCACGCTACGCTCGGGTTCGGGGACTTCTGCTGCTGCTGCTGCTCGGTGGCTCGAGCGGAGGGCCAGATCCGGGGACTCGAGCAGCGCTCCTCGCCCACGAGTGAAAAGGGGGTGGTTTGTTTGGGGAGATAGTTAGTGACGTCACCCACAGGTCGTGGTGATAATGGGCACCACCACTGCTGGTGACGGGGATCCCGGGAGCGATGGCAGGGAGCAGCTAGGATGTTGGTTCCCCCTCCGTGGGTAGGGGTTGGTGATCCCGGGGCCCGGTGGCGGTACGGGGAGGCTGGATGGCTGGGGTGTACGTACCGAGGGAGCCCGTTTGCCCGCAGGCGCTGGCCCTTGGATCTCTAGCCTATGGCGGTGGCTTTTTATCCTCACGGTGTGGACGGTTGCCTTCTGTCGGGTCTTGGGTGTTAGGGAACCCCTGGGATTCCGGTCACTCTCGGATTTGACCATTGTCGGCGGCTCCTAGCCTGGTCAGGGTCCAATGGCCCTGCCTTTGTGCTTGGTACAGATCCGCTCACCGGTTCAGTTCCCCTCGGGTCACCGCCCGTCCCCGGTCCTACGGTTCAGCTGACTTGTACCACCTCCTGCAGACGGCCACCACCGTCTGCCGACCTTGCTGACAGTGCCTGGGCTCCTACCCAGACACTAACAGTTTCTGTCCTCTCACTTTCCACTACAAAACTAAACTAACTGCTTTTCCCGCCTCCAGGCCTGTGAACTCCTCGGTGGGTGGGGCCAACCGCCTGGCTCCGCCCCACCTGGTGTGGACATCAGACCCTGGAGGAGGCAACAAGGATTTTGTGTGACTGATGTAGACTATCCAGGGGAGGGGGTGTGTGTGATTTTGTGTTTGTGACTACCTGGCTAGTCCAGGGCGTCACACATGCTATGCACTTGGAAGAAAGCTGTGAGAATTTAGACTTTATTCTCAAGAAACTTAACTACAAGGAGCATGGATGGTCAATATGTGGTGGTCTAAAAATGTTCTCATTGCTTCTTGGGCAGCAAGGAGGATATATTAAATACCCATGCTGTTCTGCCTCATGGCAGCCTGCTAATAGTCATTCATTGAAATTTCTGTTACAACCCCTAGAGGTCATTGTTATTCTTTTGAATTGCTGAGTTTCCCTTTAAGCTAAATGTATTCTGGGTAAGGAATGCCTCCCTGAGCTGAGAAGAAGCCTGCAGCCATTTTCTCTTTGGATTTGTCAGGAAAGGACATGCCGACTTACCTCTCTGTACATTCACCCCTGCCTAGTGTAATCCGGTGAGCAAAGCAAATTACATGTGTTAGTGATAGAATCCTAGATGGAAGAGTGTAGTAAATGCATTGTACATTGTACTTCTACACCTTTAGTGTCATCCCTGTCTTGTTTGTCTAGATAAGATTTCTATGTATTGCAGATGCAGTGACCTTTCACCTACATTCTCGTAAGAACTGCATCTCATGTACTGTTATGCTATGTTAACTCTGTATTAACACTGTACTGACTGTAATCATTTTCTTGTTATAGTTTTTACCCGTATAAAACAGTATCTTGGATATACCGTATTCTGTCTTCAACTGCATCTTGGATATTCCTATATTCACTGTATATTCCATGTATACTGCAATCAAGTTCACGTTACCAGCTAATAAATCAAGGCTATTGAACTCCACAGTCTGTTTATTTGAAATGTGAACTAGGGTTTAGCTGTATGCTAGAGATTCACAGCATTACGTAAAAGAAGGCAGAACACATGCTTTTTGTGTGAATTGGAAAGCCAGGTTAGGACTCTTCACTGGAGCAAAAAAAATTGGCCAACAAGAACATCTTTGTAACCGGGACTCAAGAACATTGTTGCATAAAGCTTAGTTGATCCCACCTAAAGTTCTCTTGCCACCACTCCACTGTAAGCTTGGACTGATGAAGCTGTTTGTGAAAGCGCTACTGAAAGAAGGAGAGATGTTTAAGTACCTGTGTACCAAGTTTCAGGGACTGTCAGAATCAAGTCTGAAGGAAGGTGTGATGCCCTGGCAAAACCAGGTAGTTACAGATAGGCCCCCGCACAACACCTTTCCTCACTTAGGAAACACACAGCCGACCTGAAACCCTAGTCACCTAGGACCCTGAAGCCAGGACCGAAACCAGCGGCCTAGCTAATTAAATGATTGAGGGCAGGATTATAGGTCCTATCCCACCTAAAGTCCCTCAAAGAAGACAACAGCCCACTGATAGGGATAAGGCCACCGCCAGGGCCCTTAGATCCCACGGGCCAGCGCCTGCGGGCACGGCTCCTTAGGCCATATCCAGCCGGGAGCGGACTCCTGAGTTCCAGACCAGGCAGTCCACCATACACAAAAACAAGTGCAGAGTAAAGGACAGCGACCACCAGCCTGGGTGGGGGACCTGAATGCAACCGGCCGGGGCGGCAGGCCACCAGCACCTTTGGTTTACCGAAAGACTCGTGTGATTCATTTACTGTGAGTAACCAAACATCCCCCTGCTTGCTCAGGCGCGCCGGCCCTTGCCATCTCCATACCCTGCACAAAGACACTGGGCCCCGGGGCAATCATCCCTACACACGGAGGGGTTAACATCCAGCTGCCACTACATCTCTCCCGGGTATCCCATAACGGCAGCGGTGGTGTCCCACCTCACCACACACCGTTGGTGGCGTCACAAACTTAATACGGCCTAGCCCATACATCTACATTCCTCCTTTTATTCGACATGTCCGCGAGACCCCCGGGTCGAGCCACTCTCTTAGAAGGTCTGGATCCGACCAACGGCGGCTGCTGGCACAGGGGCAGCACAAAAGCATTTTTGTGGGTTCGGATATTCAGAAACCCATGAATGAAGGATGACGTGTTTTAAACAATAATGAAAACTGTTGAAAAAAGGGCTTGGGACTCTTTGAAAGAAGCAATAAATACGTTTCTAGGTAACAACAAAGAATCAAAATTTAAGTCCATCGTGGAGAACATGCTGAAACGTTTCAAAGCCTTGGGTTGTCTAATGAATTTGAAGTTACATTTTTTACATTCCTATTTGGACTACTTGTCTGAAAACCTTGGTGCTGGTGGGAAGAACAAGAAGGTTTTCATCGGAATATCAAGGAGATGGAACGACGATACCAAAGTAAATGAAACGTGAACATGATTGCCGGATGCTTCACAGAGAAGATCCACAGGCCTTCTATAAGAGAAAAGGGGGATTTAGAGAAAAGGAAAAAGTGCAAGAATAAATTTCTAATAAAGTTGCAGAATGACTGTACAATAAATAAATGTATTTTATATATAAAATTGTGAATATTTTTGGTTACAATAAGTATTTTTCTTGTTCATGTCACTTGTATGTAACTTCACACATGGATTGTACAAAATCAATATTTGATGGTTAAAAAAAAATATTTTTTTTTTTTTTAAATCAGGACATTAGAAAACATAATAATCAGTCACTGGATTTGAAGTTTCATAAACCAAAATTTTACATAGCTGTGTAATTTGTCGGGCACCCACCGACAATAGAATAGCGCCAGATTTAGGAAGCTGGCTGAGGTCTGCAAAGTCTGTAGCCAGGTGACAAAATTGTCCAACCTGGGTTTCTTCCTTAAGTAGTCTCTGGTATGATGATATGGCATAATCCTGGCAGCCGGAGTCGAAATCCCTAGATTGCGGTTATGATCTCCAATCGGAATTGGAGCCCCTAGATTGAAGCCATGTAGCCAAGTGATCCTCTAGTTGAAGCCAAAGTCCCTAGACCGAGTCCACAAGGCATCAAGCTGCATGGATAATGTTCATTTAAATGATGTGGATAGAAAGACTGAAGATATCTACATGTAGTCTGAAATCCATCATGAATCAATACTATTTTACACAGTCATAAGCAGCCCATGGGCATTCACCTGCATTCAAACCAATAACAGCTCATAGACCAGACAATCCATCTACCACTGGACCAAAGACAGGAAGTTAAATCCACTGCCTGCGGTAACCAACTTAATCCTATAGGCTACTCACACAACAAACCCAACAGAAAGGAAAAAAACATGGCTTCGATTATCCATCCAATGAAAACGCATAACCATTGTGAGCCATAGGACAATGCAATTGGACACTTGGTGACATGGTGCACGGCCCAATGAATCAAGTCTTTACTTTCTTTACTTCATATTCACGGTTTAAGCCCTTGGGTTCTAATATGCCCAGAGTACATATCCAGAAAGATTCTCTTTCTTTGAGCTAAACACAAGTCAACAATACATTGTAAGCAGATTCTATTACCAGTCCCACACCATTTTGTGACGCATAATCACACAGTGATCCAATTAAGATTCCAAGTCATCGAACATGTCCAAGCCATACGCAGAGGAGGCAATAGAATTAGGAAGCTCAAAGAAAGGGAATCTTTCTGGATATATACTCTGGGCACATTGGAACCCAAAGGCTTAAACCATGAATATGAAGTACAGACTTGATTCATTGGGCCATGCATGGACATAATGGACATAATTCTAATAGGCAGGACAGGTAATAAGGAGCACAAGTTATATGCTAAAATGTGTTGTGTGACAAGACAGACACAGGAAAGGACATGATAACAGGTGTAGGGACCAACAAGGTGAGACAAGGGGTATCAGGATAGGGTCAAGTAGGTATGAATGTAGTAATGGGGCAGGCATAGAGAATTGTATGTGAATGTGAATTACAATAAATCACTAAGGAAAGGAATATGTGAGTGTGTGCCTAATGTAAACTAATATTGTACTGGCAAAATTATAGATGGAAAGGGAGAAGGGGAGGGGGGAGAGAGGAGGCTGTAATTGACTACAAGGGTATGAGTTATGAGTGATCATAGGGATAGTGTTACATAAGTGGAAATACCTATGGAGGACCGGATGTGTAAGCGCATACCTTATACAAACCTATAGAGTGCTGATGGGTGAGAGTGTGATGTTAGATATAAGACATCCTATAGTGAATAGTGAGCCGTAATCAAGTGCAACAGGGATATTTCACGTGACTATGGGAACCTGGAAGGTAAAGAAAGGGGAGAAAAAACTGTTAGACAAGGTAATCAGACATAATGTAACCAGTTGATCAGACATGATCACCTGGTTTGAGACCCCCTGCCTTACACTATATAGATATCATGTTCATTCCCCATCTATCTTGCTCAGGAGAGCATCTCCCTCCCCCGGCACCAAGAGCAGCTCATACTGAATTGTTACATTGACTAGTAACACTGCACACAGAAATGCACCTTAATATTCCACTGTTAACCCTTTCCTCCCAGCAGTAACACACAACTCCTCACCTTGATATCATGGTGATTTATGGTCAGAATGACTTCAATGCGATCAGTGATTTCTATTCTAGCTCTGCTCACATAGATTTTATATCCACACTCAACTATAGGCCGTTCTTCATATTTTGGGGGCTTTTAGTCAGATATACTAGTTTGTGCCTGTATAGTATTGGTGTAGATGGGAGTGTAGGGCATGGGTTACATGGCACTGTGGTGGAATACTGATGGGAGGTATTGGTGCTGTGTTTGATGCTTCTACTGGGTATTTTCCTACAAATACTGGAACAGCTCACTGCTTAGAATGATCCTTCCCAGCTCTATAATATATTATATATACCCCACAATGCAGGCTCACACACACATTTGTCTCAAGTGTGTTGTAGGGACACAGATACAGTCTTGGTCATGTGACTAAAGGCTACTTTACACACTGCGATATCGGTCCCGATATCGCTAGTGTGGGTACCCGCCCCCATCTGTTGCGCGACACGGGCAAATCGCTGCCCATGCCGCACAACACCGACCAGACCCGTCACACATACTTACCTGCCCGGCGACGTCGCTGTGTCCGGCGAACCGCCTCCTTTCTAAGGGGGCGGTCCGTGCGGCGTCACAGCGACGTCACTGAGCGACCGCCCAATAGCAGCGGAGGGGCGGAGATTAGTGGCCGGAACATCCCGCCCACCTCCTTCCTTCCTCATAGCGGCTGGGAGGCAGGTAAGGAGAGGTTCCTCGTTTCTGCGGTGTCACACGGAGCGATGTGTGCTACCGCAGGAGCGACGAACTACATCGTTACTGCTGCAGTAACGATAATCGAGAATGGAGACCCATGTCACCGATGAGCGATTTTGCACGTTTTTGCAACGATGCAAAATCGCTCATCGGTATCACACGCAGCAACATCGCTAATGCGGCCGGATGTGCGTCACAAATTCCGTGACCCCAACGACTCCGCATTAGCGATGTCGCAGCGTGTAAAGCCCCCTTTAGTGGGAGTGGTGTACAGGGTCTTAGCAGTAAAGAGTATTCCATATTTCTGCCAGATACCCACAGAGATATTGAAATCTGAAAAAAGAGACTTCTGCTCATTGAAGGTAAGAACTACTCACATAGCGTTCAGCTCCACAGCAAACGAGTGCTCTAGCACTGGCATCTCAGCAGGGATATTCCCCTACTACACATGTGTGTCTAGGTCACTGTGACAGTTTACAGGACATAACTCAGGGCACCTAGACAGAAGGCAGAGGGACTACTTTCTATTTCTGGTGTAGAGCTTAGTACAATATATATATATTTATACTATTACATGGGACACATGTACCTTGTATTACCATTATTCGCTGTATATGAACCCCTTTTCTCCGGGCATTATTTGTCTATAGCATTTTTCACGAACCTGAGGCAACTGAGAACCCTTCAGTGAAGGAATTCCACTAACCCTCACAATACCTACCAGGGGCCTCCCTGCAGTAACTCAGGTAGTTGTACCCATTCTCTTTCCGCATTCTATGTGTTCTTCTTCTTTCTTCTTTTTTTTCTTTTTTCTTCTTTTTATTTCTATCATGTAGTTCAGGGGTTTATAGATATATGTCCTGCATCTCATATTTCCTTTAGTGGTGCTTCTTACCCATTCTCATATCATTTACCCTAGTATTTCATGATCCTGAGGCGACTGAGAACCCTTTAATAAAGGAATCCTTTTTTACCTGAATTGTCAAGTGATACTTACCAGTGACTATCACGTAATGTTACAGGTAGTTCCATTTTCTTCCTCTTCTTTCTCTCCTTTCTTCTTTGTCACACGGTCCATTGTGTTATAGCCCACGTGTCATGATAACACTTGTACCATCTTTTCATTTAGATTCCACCTACAATTATTTACCGATTCCAGTTCTGGAATAGGCTTTCATCATCTACTCACTAGAATTCTCAAGTTCATAAGGTACTGAGACATATACATGTTCACACCATTATAAAGAACAAAGTATAAACATTGAGGTTTTTCTCACACCCATGTTCCTGTGTTCTTTGATATGATATGTGTTCATTTCCTTCACTATATAGGATTGCAAGTTTTCCATTTGTACCTTAATGGCAATGACGCTATACAATTGAACACATATCATCCTGTTATCCATATAGGTGTGTATTTACCTGCTTGACTATTTTTGGCTGTTTGATCCAGAATGTTTCTCCAGATAGGTCATGTGGAAATTTTCTTTCCTCAGTACAAATGTTTTCACTATGGCTTTGGAAAATTTTTTTATATGTGCATCATGGTCATTTGACCCATTGTACTCTCAAGTAGCAATATATTGTACTGTTATGTTGTACTATGTACTAATTACGTGTTTATATGGTTTTGTAACCCTTTATGATCTTAGATAACTTTATCCTTGATAAAGACCTAAAAACAAGCTCGAAACGTTGGATGAATTATCCTTTTGCACAAATAAAGAATTTTCAGCATTCTAAGAGTTCTTTTCTTACGTTATTGATCACTATAGTGTGCCAGAGCTATTTCTATTGAATTGACTCTTATTTTTTCTGACCACCTGCTATATACACAGTGAGCCAGACATATTCAATTTTCATTCAGAAGGCAGAGGGAAGCCTTAGCAGCTGAGCCTATATCTTGGCTTGTGAGCATTAGAACAGGCCGGCGATTACAGGGTAACATGAAAAATGTCCAGCTTGCATTATGACTAGAACATGACAATATCCTTTTAAGTACTAACCTATGATGCGTTCCTAAGCAGTTGATGTTATATGTTCTACATTTCATTTTCTGCATACTTTCCAAGTAGTAGAATTTGCAGAGCAAAAACAAGGAGAATGGTGCTTTTTGCAGCCGCCGCCCACTGCAATGAATCTGAATAACTCCTCCTTTTGGGCACAAGCACCTCCCCTCCCCCTTGCAGTCTTTCCAATTCATGATACAAAAAGACGGACGGACAGGACAGGACAGGACCATCTGCCTGACTTTCCGTCACTGCCACCCTTTGCCATCCTTGCCCGTAGAAAGCCCTTTCATCATCCCCAAACCCTAATCTTTTCCCTTCCCTTCCCAGCTGCGTCTCACTCCCTTTCATTAGGAAGTGAGCGCAGCCTTTTCTCCGTTCTGCACATGCGCGACGTTAAACACAAATGCGCAGGCGTGCGTTCCATTAGCCTCACTGCATTCCACTCCCATACAGGAAGTGGGCACAGCTATTACTACGGTCGCACATAAAAGAACCCACGGCCACCACTGCACATAGCTGACTCCACCACAGGACACCCACTTCTACACCAACGCAGGTAAGACAGGATCGGCACCTCTATGCTCCCGTTACAATCAGGCTCAGTCACCATGTGATAACGCTCTCAACTCTTTAGTTGCAGGCTCCCCTTGCTTCACCTCCACTGGCTGTGCTGCCATTTCCTCTCCCACCTGGAAGGTATACTTTATTCCACTATTTTCCTGTTTCTCTCTTCCCCCTTTTCCCATAACCTACTTTTATCTGCATTTGTGGGGTATCTATATGCTATTTACATCATAGTTTTATTCATTAATATGGAAGGGAAGAGTGCCCATGAGAGTGTTGAACTGCGGAGAGCAAAAGATTAAGCTGCTCCGATTTGCCACCATTGATAAGCTGTTCTCAGTAGATACACATGCTATCCAAACAGCAGCATCCACCATTGCTTCAGCCCACCCATTCAGTGACAGCTCACCAAGTCAGCCAGAGGAGTGGTGTAAGGAATTACACGTAGGCACTGACTCCACACCTTCACATCACAAGAAGGGGGTCTACAGGCTAGTGCAAGAATACGAGCAAGTCTTCAGCAAACATCCGCTAGACTTTTGAAAAATAAAAGGGGTCAAACACTACATCCCCACAAGTGCACACCCACCCATCAAAGAGAGATATAAGCCAAATCTACCTGCACATTACCAGTGTACCAAGGACATGTTGAGCAACATGAAGGAGGCTGGGGTTATCCGTGACAGTTGTAGCCTCTGGGCAGCTCCGTTGGTCCTGTTAAAGAAGAAGGACAGCACCACTCCCCTGTATTGAGGAATAGCTAGCTGCATTGACAACTGCAAATTATTTTTCTACCCTTGATCTCACTAGTCACTATTGGCAAGTGTCCGTTGCTGAGGCAGACCGGGAGAAGACCGCCTTTGCCACCCCGATGGGTCTCTGCGAGTTCAAAAGCATGCCCTTCGAGCTGTGCAATTTGCCAGGAACCTTCCAGAGGCTGATGGAATGCTGCTTGGGACACCGAAACTTTGAAACGGTACTGCTATACCTTTATGATGTTATTGTTTATTCTAACGCAAACAAGATTTTAGGGTGTATAAAAAGGGAGATTAGATCCGATGATCCCAACGTATTGTTACCCCTCTATAAATCACTTGTAAGGCCACATCTGGAATATGGGGTAAAGTCCTGAGCAGGTTGATAACCATTGGTTTGAGCATGGTAGGGTGTAGTACGCATCTTCCTGCATCGGTAAAAGCTGCAGAAGTCCTTGAAGATTTCCGCTTCAAAGGCAGTGCCTTGATCTGTGAGGACTCTCTCTGAGTAGCCATGAGGTCTGCATAAGTGTGCTTGGAAGACCTTCGCTGCAGTATGGGCCATTAGATCTTTGACTTGTACCACAACCATAAATCTCGAGTAGTTGTCTACCATCGTAAGTGCATACGTGAGCTCACCTCGATATTCTGCAACAAAACTCCCTTTTTCGATTTCAGTTTCAGCAAACACTCCTCTTCCTGTAGAAAATATTTATCATTACCTAAGACAGTCATTCTAATGCATGACAATATTAAGGCAATTTAGTTAAAACTTGTTTTAACTCACCTTTAAGGGGATTGATGTATTTCATGGTCAATCCAGGTTTGTCAGTGATGGCACTGACATAATGTATGGCGTCTTTTTCGGGCGTTATCCTTTGCCTTTTCATTGTGAAAATCCAGTTGCCTATATCAAAGCAAATTCTACTACTTGGAAAGTATGCAGAAAATGAAATGTAGAACATATAACATCAACTGCTTAGGAACGCATCATAGGTTAGTACTTAAAAGGATATTGTCATGTTCTAGTCATAATGCAAGCTGGACATTTTTCATGTTACCCTGTAATCGCCGGCCTGTTCTAATGCTCACAAGCCAAGATATAGGCTCAGCTGCTAAGGCTTCCCTCTGCCTTCTGAATGAAAATTGAATATGTCTGGCTCACTGTGTATATAGCAGGTGCTCAGAAAAAATAAGAGTCAATTCAATAGAAATAGCTCTGGCACACTATAGTGATCAATAACGTAAGAAAAGAACTCTTAGAATGCTGAAAATTCTTTATTTGTGCAAAAGGATAATTCATCCAACGTTTCGAGCTTGTTTTTAGGTCTTTATCAAGGATAAAGTTATCTAAGATCATAAAGGGTTACAAAACCATATAAACACGTAATTAGTACATAGTACAACATAACAGTACAATATATTGCTACTTGAGAGTACAATGGGTCAAATGACCATGATGCACATACAAAAAAATTTTCCAAAGCCATAGTGAAAACATTTGTACTGAGGAAAGAAAATTTCCACATGACCTATCTGGAGAAACATTCTGGATCAAACAACCAAAAATAGTCAAGCAGGTAAATACACACCTATATGGATAACAGGATGATATGTGTTCAATTGTATAGCGTCATTGCCATTAAGGTACAAATGGAAAACTTGCAATCCTATATAGTGAAGGAAATGAACACATATCATATCAAAGAACACAGGAACATGGGTGTGAGAAAAACCTCAATGTTTATACTTTGTTCTTTATAATGGTGTGAACATGTATATGTCTCAGTACCTTATGAACTTGAGAATTCTAGTGAGTAGATGATGAAAGCCTATTCCAGAACTGGAATCGGTAAATAATTGTAGGTGGAATCTAAATGAAAAGATGGTACAAGTGTTATCATGACACGTGGGCTATAACACAATGGACCGTGTGACAAAGAAGAAAGGAGAGAAAGAAGAGGAAGAAAATGGAACTACCTGTAACATTACGTGATAGTCACTGGTAAGTATCACTTGACAATTCAGGTGAAAAAGGATTCCTTTATTAAAGGGTTCTCAGTCGCCTCAGGATCATGAAATACTAGGGTAAATGATATGAGAATGGGTAAGAAGCACCACTAAAGGAAATATGAGATGCAGGACATATATCTATAAACCCCTGAACTACATGATAGAAATAAAAAGAAGAAAAAAGAAAAAAAAGAAGAAAGAAGAAGAACACATAGAATGCGGAAAGAGAATGGGTACAACTACCTGAGTTACTGCAGGGAGGCCCCTGGTAGGTATTGTGAGGGTTAGTGGAATTCCTTCACTGAAGGGTTCTCAGTTGCCTCAGGTTCGTGAAAAATGCTATAGACAAATAATGCCCGGAGAAAAGGGGTTCATATACAGCGAATAATGGTAATACAAGGTACATGTGTCCCATGTAATAGTATAAATATATATATATTGTACTAAGCTCTACACCAGAAATAGAAAGTAGTCCCTCTGCCTTCTGTCTAGGTGCCCTGAGTTATGTCCTGTAAACTGTCACAGTGACCTAGACACACATGTGTAGTAGGGGAATATCCCTGCTGAGATGCCAGTGCTAGAGCACTCGTTTGCTGTGGAGTTGAACGCTATGTGAGCAGTTCTTACCTTCAATGAGCAGAAGTCTCTTTTTTCAGATTTCAATATCTCTGTGGGTATCTGGCAGAAATATGGAATACTCTTTACTGCTAAGACCCTGTACACCACTCCCACTAAAGGGGGCTTTACACGCTGCGACATCGCTAATGCGGAGTCGTTGGGGTCACGGAATTTGTGACGCACATCCGGCCGCATTAGCGATGTTGCTGCGTGTGATACCGATGAGCGATTTTGCATCGTTGCAAAAACGTGCAAAATCGCTCATCGGTGACATGGGTCTCCATTCTCGATTATCGTTACTGCAGCAGTAACGATGTAGTTCGTCGCTCCTGCGGTAGCACACATCGCTCCGTGTGACACCGCAGAAACGAGGAACCTCTCCTTACCTGCCTCCCAGCCGCTATGAGGAAGGAAGGAGGTGGGCGGGATGTTCCGGCCACTCATCTCCGCCCCTCCGCTGCTATTGGGCGGTCGCTCAGTGACGTCGCTGTGACGCCGCACGGACCGCCCCCTTAGAAAGGAGGCGGTTCGCCGGACACAGCGACGTCGCCGGGCAGGTAAGTATGTGTGACGGGTCTGGTCGGTGTTGTGCGGCATGGGCAGCGATTTGCCCGTGTCGCGCAACAGATGGGGGCGGGTACCCACACTAGCGATATCGGGACCGATATCGCAGTGTGTAAAGTAGCCTTTAGTCACATGACCAAGACTGTATCTGTGTCCCTACAACACACTTGAGACAAATGTGTGTGTGAGCCTGCATTGTGGGGTATATATAATATATTATAGAGCTGGGAAGGATCATTCTAAGCAGTGAGCTGTTCCAGTATTTGTAGGAAAATACCCAGTAGAAGCATCAAACACAGCACCAATACCTCCCATCAGTATTCCACCACAGTGCCATGTAACCCATGCCCTACACTCCCATCTACACCAATACTATACAGGCACAAACTAGTATATCTGACTAAAAGCCCCCAAAATATGAAGAACGGCCTATAGTTGAGTGTGGATATAAAATCTATGTGAGCAGAGCTAGAATAGAAATCACTGATCGCATTGAAGTCATTCTGACCATAAATCACCATGATATCAAGGTGAGGAGTTGTGTGTTACTGCTGGGAGGAAAGGGTTAACAGTGGAATATTAAGGTGCATTTCTGTGTGCAGTGTTACTAGTCAATGTAACAATTCAGTATGAGCTGCTCTTGGTGCCGGGGGAGGGAGATGCTCTCCTGAGCAAGATAGATGGGGAATGAACATGATATCTATATAGTGTAAGGCAGGGGGTCTCAAACCAGGTGATCATGTCTGATCAACTGGTTACATTATGTCTGATTACCTTGTCTAACAGTTTTTTCTCCCCTTTCTTTACCTTCCAGGTTCCCATAGTCACGTGAAATATCCCTGTTGCACTTGATTACGGCTCACTATTCACTATAGGATGTCTTATATCTAACATCACACTCTCACCCATCAGCACTCTATAGGTTTGTATAAGGTATGCGCTTACACATCCGGTCCTCCATAGGTATTTCCACTTATGTAACACTATCCCTATGATCACTCATAACTCATACCCTTGTAGTCAATTACAGCCTCCTCTCTCCCCCCCTCCCCTTCTCCCTTTCCATCTATAATTTTGCCAGTACAATATTAGTTTACATTAGGCACACACTCACATATTCCTTTCCTTAGTGATTTATTGTAATTCACATTCACATACAATTCTCTATGCCTGCCCCATTACTACATTCATACCTACTTGACCCTATCCTGATACCCCTTGTCTCACCTTGTTGGTCCCTACACCTGTTATCATGTCCTTTCCTGTGTCTGTCTTGTCACACAACACATTTTAGCATATAACTTGTGCTCCTTATTACCTGTCCTGCCTATTAGAATTATGTCCATTATGTCCATGCATGGCCCAATGAATCAAGTCTGTACTTCATATTCATGGTTTAAGCCTTTGGGTTCCAATGTGCCCAGAGTATATATCCAGAAAGATTCCCTTTCTTTGAGCTTCCTAATTCTATTGCCTCCTCTGCGTATGGCTTGGACATGTTCGATGACTTGGAATGTTAATTGGATCACTGTGTGATTATGCGTCACAAAATGGTGTGGGACTGGTAATAGAATCTGCTTACAATGTATTGTTGACTTGTGTTTAGCTCAAAGAAAGAGAATCTTTCTGGATATGTACTCTGGGCACATTAGAACCCAAGGGCTTAAACCGTGAATATGAAGTAAAGACTTGATTCATTGGGCCGTGCACCATGTCACCAAGTGTCCAATTGCATTGTCCAATGGCTCACAATGGTTATGCGTTTTCATTGGATGGATAATCGAAGCCATGTTTTTTTCCTTTCTGTTGGGTTTGTTGTGTGAGTAGCCTATAGGATTAAGTTGGTTACCGCAGGCAGTGGATTTAACTTCCTGTCTTTGGTCCAGTGGTAGATGGATTGTCTGGTCTATGAGCTGTTATTGGTTTGAATGCAGGTGAATGCCCATGGGCTGCTTATGACTGTGTAAAATAGTATTGATTCATGATGGATTTCAGACTACATGTAGATATCTTCAGTCTTTCTATCCACATCATTTAAATGAACATTATCCATGCAGCTTGAAATCCATCCAATAAGAGAAGCAACCTTGTACAACCAATCTGATAAGGGCACAGTATATCCTAAGGGAAGGTTATGGCGGATGCAGGAAGATGCGCACTACACCCTACCATGCTCAAACCAATGGTTATCAACCTGCTCAGGACTTTACCCCATATTCCAGATGTGGCCTTACAAGTGATTTATAGAGGGTTAACAATACGTTGGGATCACCGGATCTAATCTCCCTTTTTATACACCCTAAAATCTTGTTTGCTTTAGAATAAACAATAACATCATAAAGGTATAAGATGACGCCATTATTAGCGTCACCATACCGCTACTCTGCCTTCTAAAACGGTCTCTGCTCAAAACCAAACATGATGCATTGCAGGCGGAGCGCGATGAGTTGCAGCAAGAAACAGTAGTGGGTGTGGGTGATAACACACAGCCCAGCCTCGTCTCATCACAACGTGCAGTGGAGGACTATGACGAGGAGGAGGATGAAGACATGGAGCAAATCTCCGGCCAAATTGAGGATATGACATGCACACCAGTCATATCCTCGGTTCAGCGTGGCTGGCCAGAGGACAGGGTAGATGAGGAGGAGGAGGAGGAGGAGGAGGAGGACAGCATGTTCAGTCAACGTGTTGGTCAGGCTACTGAAGTCCTGGCTGTTAAGAGTCTGGCGCACATGGCTGACTTTATGGTAAGCTGCCTGTCTCGTGACCCTCGCGTTAAGAACATCTTGGCCGACAATCATTACTGGTTGGTAACACTGTTAGACCCACGCTACAAGGAGAACTTTATGTCTCTTATTCCCGAGGCGGAGAGGTCAACCAAAATGCAGCAGTTCCGGAAGGCCATAGTCACGGAAGTAGGCAAAGCATTCCCCTCACAAAACGCTAGCGGCATAGGTCAGGAATCAGTGGACAACCAAGGCGTACAGCCGAGAGAGGCACAAGTCCAATCCGCCAGAGGTAGGGGAACAGTCTTTAAGATGTGGGACAGTTTTCTCAGCCCCTCACGTACCACAGCCCCTGAGGTGCGGGGTAGTGCCACAAGAAATCCTAAGTTTGCCCAGATGCTCAAGGAGTACCTTGCAGATCGAACAACTGTACTCCGACATTCCTCTGTGCCTTACAATTATTGGGTATCCAAGGTGGACACGTGGCATGAATTGGCTCTCTACGCCTTGGAAGTCCTGGCCTGCCCTGCCGCTAGCGTTTTGTCAGAGCATGTTTTTAGTGCCGCAGGTGGAATCATTACAGATAAACGCACCCGCCTGTCAACTGAAAATGCTGACAGGCTGACTCTGATCAAGATGAACAAGGGTTGGATTGGGCCAGACTTCACCACACCACCAGCAAATGAGAGCGGAATTTAAAGTTTGTAACGGGAATTTGCCATGTACCTCCAGTCACCCATGGGTACACACTTCTGGACTTTGGATAATCGCTGGACTGCTCCTCCTTCTCCTCATGCGCCACCATGATGACCGTTACAAGAGTTAGGCCTTTGTTTCAGGTATACCCCCAGTGGTAAATTTTTTCGCCCATTCTTTGCAGAATGGACATTACAACGACAGGAGACCCGCTCCTTTGCAATGGGAACAATGTTTTGAGGCCCTCATGCACGTCTCTATGCAGGGACAACGTGGAGCCTCCCAATTTTTGGCTGCCCTGCCAAAGGGCTATACTATAATACACCCACTTCCTGACAATGGACACTTAATGTTTTGAGGCCCTCATGCACGTCTCTATCCAGGGACAACGTGGAGCCTCCCAATTTTTGGCTGCCCTGCCAAAGGGCTATACTACAAAAGACCCACTTCCTGACAATGGACACTTAATGTTTTGAGGCCCTCATGCACGTCTCTATCCAGGGACAACGTGGAGCCTCCCAATTTTTGGCTGCCCTGCCTAAGGGCTATACTATAATACACCCACTTCCTGACAATGGACACTTAATGTTTTGAGGCCCTCATGCACGTCTCTATCCAGGGACAACGTGGAGCCTCCCAATTTTTGGCTGCCCTGCCAAAGGGCTATACTACAAAAGACCCACTTCCTGACAATGGACACTTAATGTTTTGAGGCCCTCATGCACGTCTCTATCCAGGGACAACGTGGAGCCTCCCAATTTTTGGCTGCCCTGCCTAAGGGCTATACTATAATACACCCACTTCCTGACAATGGACACTTAATGTTTTGAGGCCCTCATGCACGTCTCTATCCAGGGACAACGTGGAGCCTCCCAATTTTTGGCTGCCCTGCCAAAGGGCTATACTATAATACACCCACTTCCTGACAATGGACACTTAATGTTTTGAGGCCCTCATGCACGTCTCTATCCAGGGACAACGTGGAGCCTCCCAATTTTTGGCTGCCCTGCCAAAGGGCTATACTACAAAAGACCCACTTCCTTCCAATGGGCACTTCAGGTTTACAGGCCCTCATGCACGTCTCTATCCAGGGACAACGTGGAGCCTCCCAATTTTTGGCTGCCCTGCCTAAGGGCTATACTATAATACACCCACTTCCTGACAATGGACACTTAATGTTTTGAGGCCCTCATGCATGTCTCTATCCAGGGACAACGTGGAGCCTCCCAATTTTTGGCTGCCCTGCCAAAGGGCTATACTACAAAAGACCCACTTCCTTCCAATGGGCACTTCAGGTTTACAGGCCCTCATGCACGTCTCTATCCAGGGACAACGTGGAGCCTCCCAATTTTTGGCTGCCCTGCCAAAGGGCTATACTACAAAAGACCCACTTCCTTCCAATGGGCACTTCAGGTTTACAGGCCCTCATGCACGTCTCTATCCAGGGACAACGTGGAGCCTCCCAATTTTTGGCTGCCCTGCCTAAGGGCTATACTATAATACACCCACTTCCTGACACTGGACACTTAATGTTTTGAGGCCCTCATGCACGTCTCTATCCAGGGACAACGTGGAGCCTCCCAATTTTTGGCTGCCCTGCCTAAGGGCTATACTACAATAGACCCACTTCCTTACAATGGGCACTTCAGGTTTACAGGCCATCATGCACGTCTGTATGCAGGGGCATTGGTGAACCTCACAATTTTGGACTGCCCTGGCAAAGGAAAATACTACAAAGACTCAGTTCCTCAAAATGGGCACATTAGACTCAGAGGCCTTTATGCACGTCTCTTCTCAGGGACATCGGAGTGCCACACAATGTTTTACGTAAAATCTTTCATGTATTGATCTCAAAAAGTAACATACATTAGCTCTATCTCACTATTGGGTATGTGCCCTTAACATTTCCGCTATGAAAAATCATTTTGGTGTCATTTTGGAAGGTTTTCTGGTGAGTCCGTAAAAATGGCGTAAAACGTGGACAAAATTATTCACAGCTGTGACTTTTGAGTGATAAATGCTTCAAGGGGTCTTCCCCATGCTGTTGCCATGTCATTTGAGCACTCTTCGGAGACTTTTGTGCCATTTTTAGGGTTTCTACATGCTGCCGGTGGTCATTTCACAAAAATACTCGGGTCTCCCATAGGATAACATTGGGCTCGGTGCTCGGGCCGAGTACACGAGTATCTTGGGAGGCTCGGCCCGAGCTTCGAGCACCCGAGCTTTTTAGTACTCGCTCATCACTACTAATAAACCTAAAAAATAAAAATAAATTGAATAAAAATCATGAATGTTGTGTTATAACAGGAAATTCGGTGTAAGAATGAATATCCGGGATGAGAGTTCAGCGAATGAGTTATAGAAATTGTTACAAAAAGGAGTGTGTACGGTTTATGCGTAAATTTTCAGAATGCGTACATGAAAATTATATGTATGTGAGAATGTCCCCCATGCTTTGTAAAAAGTTATTTATGAAAATGTAAATAAAATATATAAAAATGCCTAATTATTTATAATTTATGAGAAAGATATATATGTATGGAAGAATGTTATAAGGTGTCCAAGAACCATAAAGAAAAAGGGTGCATATATAATGTTAGAGGTCTAGAGTTCCACCAGGCTATATCACCCCTAAAGAAATAGAAAGAAGACCTTACTACCTGTGTACCCCAAAAAAAGCTATATTTCTTAGCCAGGATTATGGTGGAGATATGCACAAGTGAAATAAGAATATAAAGTAATACAATAAGATTATAAAACCAATATGTGTGCATTCATGCACCACCCGGTACGCTACCCTTGCCAAATTGTTCACTCTAGATCCCCACACGATCCATGAAGCCGTTCCCCCGGTCACACCGCCTGCTGCCGGTTCCCACTCATCCCTGGGGGAGTTAGGCGAGTGGTATCGAGAGCTACATGTCGGCACTGATGATACCCCCATACACCACAAGGAAGGGGTATACCGGGTGGTACAGGAGTATGAGCGGGTTTTTAGCAAGCACCCTCTAGATTTTGGGCAGATTAAAGGGGTTCAACACCACATCCCTACCGGTACACACTCCCCTATTAAAGAGAGATACAGGCCTATTCCCCCTGCGCACTACCAATGCGCCAAAGACATGTTGAGGAACATGAAGGAGGCAGAGGTTATTAGGGACAGCTGTAGTCCCTGGGCCGCTCCGTTGGTGCTGGTTAAGAAGAAGGATGGCACCATGCGGATGTGTGTGGATTACCGGAAGATTAACCAGATAACGCATAAGGATGCTTACCCTCTGCCCCGCATCAAAGAGTCCCTGGCCTCGCTGAGAACCGCTAACTACTTCTCCACCCTTGACCTCACCAGCGGGTACTGGCAGGTGGCCGTGGCACCGGAAGACCGAGAGAAGACTGCCTATGGGACCGTTTTGCTGTACTTGGATGATGTGATTGTGTACTCACAGACGTATGAAGCCCACCTGGAGCACCTAGCCGAGGTGTTCGCGTCCCTTGCCAAGTATGGGATGAAGTTGAAGCCCTCAAAGTGTCATCTGCTGAAACCCAGAGTGCAGTACCTAGGACATGTGGTTGGTGCGGAAGGTGTCGCCCCCAACCCCGAGAAGATCACCGCCATCCAAGACTGGCCGAGACCGACCACAGTGAGGGAAGTGAGGCAGTTTCTGGGCCTGGTGGGATATTACCGTCGCTTCATTAAGGGGTACACAAAGATGGCTGCCCCCATGCAAGACCTCCTCGTAGGACAGACCAAGGGTGGTAGATCCCTAGTAGCCCCATTGGTGTGGGAAGAAAAGCATGAGGAATCCTTCCGCCAGCTGAGAACAGCCCTGACCGGAGAGGAAATCCTAGCGTACCCTGACTACAGCCGCCCATTCATCCTCTACACCGACGCCAGCAATGTGGGCTTGGGGGCTGTTCTATCCCAGGTCCAAGACAGAAGGGAAAAGGTAATAGCTTATGCTAGCCGAAAACTCCGACCGACTGAGAGGAACCCTGAGAACTACATCTCCTTCAAGCTTGAGCTCTTGGCACCGAGCGTTCACCGAGCGTTTCCGCCATTACCTGGCAGCAGCCAAGTTCACCGCGTACACAGACAATAACCTGCTGACCCATCTAGATACGGCCAAGCTGGGCGCGTTGGAGCAGCGGTGGGTGACCAGGTTAGCCAACTACGATTTCACCATCAAGTACCGGGCCGGCCGTACCAACGTCAATGCCAATGCACTCTCCCGGATGCCCCACCTGTCGGAAGAGGGGCCAGAGGATGATGACCTCGAAGAGATCGAGTTGCCTGCATTTCACCGGCCATTCACTGAGAAGGTGCACGTCTACCAACAACGGGTGAACCTGGATCCGCTGCCCCGACAGGACTGGCAGGAAGCTCAGGACCAGGCACCTGCTGTCCGCCTGGTCAAGACTCTAGTGGAACAGGGTTCTGCTGGGATAGACCCTGCTGCCCCTGCCGAAGCCCAACGTCTGTGGCAAGAACGGACCCGGCTATACCTACACCAGGGGAAGTTGTATCGCGAGCTGATTAATCCAAAGACTCACGAGAAGATCCGCCAGCTGGTGATTCCCCAGGCTAAAGTGCCCACCGTCCTGCAAGCATACCATGATGGTGCAGTGCACTTCGGGTGGAAGAAGCTAGAGATGTTGTTAAGAGAGCGGTTCTATTGGAGTGGAATGCGGGAATCTGTGGAGGCCTGGTGCCGAGAATGTGGCCCTTGCGCATTGAGAAGGAAGGACGAGGCCAGCCAGAAGGCACCCCTACACCCGATCATTACACACCAACCGCTGGAGCTGGTTGCCCTTGACCATGTAAAGCTCACCCCCAGCCGAAGTGGGTACACCTACGCTCTGACCATCGTAGACCACTACTCGAGGTTCCTGGTGGTTGTCCCAGTTAAGGACTTAACCGGCCGCACCGCTGCTAAGGCTTTCCAGGCTTATTTCTGTTGACCGCATTGGTACCCGGAGAGGGTGCTTACCGACCAGGGTCCGGCCTTTGAAGCAGAGGTATTCCAGGAATTCTGCCAGTTGTACGGCTGCAAGAAAATCCGGACCACGCCTTACCACGCCCAAACCAATGGCATTTGTGAAAAGATGAACCACTTGGTCCTGGGCCTCCTCAAGACGTTACCACTGGAAGAGCGGAACCTGTGGCTGGAGAAGCTACCTGACCTGGTCGATATGTACAACAACATCCCTTCCAGCTCTACGAAATGCACTCCAGCATACCTGATGAGAGCTCGTCCCGGCCGGCTACCAGTGGATCTGGAAATGGGCTTGGAAGCTTCAGAAGCACTCCTGTCGACAGCTGAATGGGACACTCGGCGGAGGACACAGTACCGACAGGTCCAGGAGTATGTTGAAAAGAACTTGTGCCGGAGTCGGGGACAACAGGAGCAGTGCTTCAACAAGAAGGCGCCTGCCGGTTCCTTCCAACCTGGGGATGTAGTGCTGAAGCGGAAAAGAAGGGCCCACAAGCTGGATGATCAATGGGAAAAAACCCCGTATGTAGTCCAGCCCACAGGATGGGAGAATGGGAAGGCCTACCAGATCAGCCGTGACCAGGGGGGGACTTTGGCCACGGTTTCCCGAGACCACCTGAAGAAGTGCCCACCAGCATTGAGAGTAGCGGATGAGGCTCCAGTTCCCAGTCCAGTGGAGAAGGAAAAAGAGGTAATCCACACCATGATGGGTGATTTTCCAGCAGACTGGCCTACACAGAACGGTGCGGTGATCCTTCCAGTGATACTGTTCCCACAACCCGTGGATGAAGAAATGATGGAAACGGTTAACCGCGAGCCAGTGCCCAGGGATGTACCTGTACCCAGCTCCCCTACGCCTCCGCCTGCCCCACATGATAGCAGGGAGGAGGAACTGACTGTTCCCTCTGCCCCACTGCCTGTCACCACTGACACCGGACCCCGAAGGTCCACTCGCTCCAACCTAGGTAGACCCCCACTTAGGTACAGGGAAACTACTCTTTAAAAGGGGGGGGCTTTATGTGTTGAGTGTACCAGTTTGAAAGTTTTAAATGATAAGTAAAGATGATCAACCTCTATAAATCACTTGTAAGGCTACATCTGGAATATGGGAACCAGTTTTGGGCTCCACATTTTAAAAAGGACATTCAGAAGTTAGAGTCAGTTCAAAGGTGGGCAACTAGACTACTACAAGGAATGGAAGGCCTCCCATATGATGACAAGTTGAAAAAGTTATTAAGTGATTATTGGCTGCAATGGGGCTTTCTGGCTGGTGCCAGCCTCTCTTCTTAGCACACAGGAACCACAATCCCTACACCATGCTTCAATGGATTCTCTCATCCCAGCCCAGTAAAACTACATATTTTACACAGTCATAAGCAGCCCATGGGCATTCACCTGCATTCAAACCAATAACAGCTCATAGACCAGACAATCCATCTACCACTGGACCAAAGACAGGAAGTTAAATCCACTGCCTGCGGTAACCAACTTAATCCTATAGGCTACTCACACAACAAACCCAACAGAAAGGAAAAAAACATGGCTTCGATTATCCATCCAATGAAAACGCATAACCATTGTGAGCCATTGGACAATGCAATTGGACACATGGTGACATGGTGCACGGCCCAATGAATCAAGTCTTTACTTCATATTCACGGTTTAAGCCCTTGGGTTCTAATGTGCCCAGAGTACATATCCAGAAAGATTCTCTTTCTTTGAGCTAAACACAAGTCAACAATACATTGTAAGCAGATTCTATTACCAGTCCCACACCATTTTGTGACGCATAATCACACAGTGATCCAATTAAGATTCCAAGTCATCGAACATGTCCAAGCCATACGTAGAGGAGGCAATAGAATTAGGAAGCTCAAAGAAAGGGAATCTTTCTGGATATATACTCTGGGCACATTGGAACCCAAAGGCTTAAACCATGAATATGAAGTACAGACTTGATTCATTGGGCCATGCATGGACATAATGGACATAATTCTAATAGGCAGGACAGGTAATAAGGAGCACAAGGGATATGCTAAAATGTGTTGTGTGACAAGACAGACACAGGAAAGGAGATGATAACAGGTGTAGGGACCAACAAGGTGAGACAAGGGGTATCAGGATAGGGTCAAGTAGGTATGAATGTAGTAATGGGGCAGGCATAGAGAATTGTATGCGAATGTGAATTACAATAAGTCACTAAGGAAAGGAATATGTGAGTGTGTGCCTAATGTAAACTAATATTGTACTGGCAAAATTATAGATGGAAAGGGAGAAGGGGAGAGGGGAGAGAGGAGGCTGTAATTGACTACAAGGGTATGAGTTATGAGTGATCATAGGGATAGTGCTACATAAGTGGAAATACCTATGGAGGACCGGATGTGTAAGCGCATACCTTATACAAACCTATAGAGTGCTGATGGGTGAGAGTGTGATGTTAGATATAAGACATCCTATAGTGAATAGTGAGCCGTAATCAAGTGCAACAGGGATATTTCACGTGACTATGGGAACCTGGAAGGTAAAGAAAGGGGAGAAAAAACTGTTAGACAAGGTAATCAGACAAACATGACAAATAAAAAACAAGGAAGAATGGAACTCCATACATACTGGAGCCATATATAGTGTGAACACGAAAAAGAACCGGGCGTTAGAAAAAATGTGCACGGCCCAATGAATCAAGTCGGTTCTTCATATTCATGGTTTAAGCCCTTGGGTTCCAACGTGCCCAGAGTATATATCCAGAAAGATTCCCTTTCTTTGAGCTTCCTAATTCTATCGCCTCCTCTGCGTATGGCTGGGACATGTTCGATGACTTGGAATCTTAATTGGGCCACTGTGCGATTATGCGTCACAAAATGGTGTGGGACTGGTAATAGAATCTGCTTACAACGTATTGTTGACTTGTGCTTAGCACAAAGAAAGGGAATCTTTCTGGATATGTACTCTGGACACATTAGAACCCAAGGGCTTAAACCGTGAATATGAAGTACAGACTTGATTCATTGGGCCGTGCACCATGTCACCATGTGTGCAATTGCATTGTCCAATGGCTCACAATGGTTATGCGTTTTCATTGGATGGATAATCGAAGCCATGTTTTTTTCCTTTCTCTTGGGTTTGTTGTGTGAGTAGACTATAGGATTAAGTTAGTTACCGCAGGCAGTGGATTTAGCTTCCTGTCTTTGGTCCAGTGGTAGATTGATTGTTTGGTCTATGAGCTGTTATGGGTTTTAATCCAGGTGAATGCCCATGGGCTGCTTATAACTGTGTGAAATATGTAGTTTTACTGGGCTGGGATGAGAGAATCCATCGAAGCATGGTGTAGGGATTGTGGTTCCTGTGTGCTAAGAAGAAAGGCTGGCACCAGCCAGAAAGCCCCATTACAGCCAATAATCAACCGCTAGCCGCTGGAACTCGTTGCTCTAGATCATGTCAAACTCACACCAAGCAGGAATAGATACATTAGCCCACCATCCCACCCAAAGAGCAACTTCTGCTGCGCAGCTGGCTTTCTAGGCAGCAGCGCTATCGTGATGTCAGCGGGGGACATTGTGACAAGCCAGTGTTCCGTCACTTCATGTTGTGCACTGTTCAAACGGAAAATACATCAACAGGCAGACTACAGAAAAGCTTACTAACAAAGGTTAGAGAGGGGCTTTCTCAGAGGGCTTTTTACAGTTTGTCTATTCCCAATTAGCCGTTTAAGTATGCTTAATGAAAGTACTAATTCTTTCATAGGCCGCCCATTCTTAGTATTTGACGTTCCTTATATTGCGGTATCAGGCTTCGCAGCAGGTTGCAAAACATTCATCACCCATGACTGTCCCCAATTGGGCTCAGAACCTAAATGTCTATCATGACCTCTCTTTTTGAAAGTCCAAGAGCAAGCAAACTCTTCCTCCAGGAGAGGGAGCCAACAGATCACTAAAGACATCATCATTGCTCAAAGAAAACACCGAAAAACAATGGAAGCTTTAATTGGAGTGGAATCTGATAGACAGCACCTGATGCCAAGTCTGCATCTTCTAACACCTGCAGTCACTGCAGCAGCTGAATCCAATGTGTCCAAAAGGGATCTATTCTATTCAATTGCAAATGATCTAGATAAGACTGAGAATAAGATACTGCACGGGACATAGCAGAGTTGGTCAAGTTGAGTGGAGATGAGTTTGCTATTTGGCACAGCTTTTGCATCAATAAAGCAAGTAAAAGGTGTGAAAGATAAAAAAAAGGGTGAAAGTGTGAAAAGTGAATTGGCCAAATTGAGGTGCATATAAAGTTTTTGCTTTCTTTCAATTCACTAATGGGGCTCATTTGAATCAGGTGAATTGAGTTCTGCTTTTGGAAACTGGGTTAAGAAGGGGTGCACCGGTCCTGGAGGTACTGCAATACCAGGTCAATGCGTGGAGTGGACAGAGCAAGATTTTTTCCATCTCCTTGTTCTAAAAATCCATTTAATATATGGTCCCCAGAGAGGGGACGTATCAGATATTAAACTGATAAGAACAGATTTAATTTTTTTTTTTTTCTGTTTATCAGTAGGACTTCAAAATAACAAAGGTGATCGCCTCCCGTTGCCTGGGAACCGTCCAGGCACAAGAGGGCTATGTGTCACCAGAAGGCGCACACACTCCCTCAAGGCCGGCAGACGTGCAATCCCAGGCACCTTCCAGTACCGACCAAGGTAGCGTCCTCCGAAACTACACTTGATCTTAGCCAAAAGGCCGAGAAGCTATAACCCGAATTGGTTACGGCCTTGAGTGGCACCCTGGCCTATACCGGACACATCTTAGGGAGAGGGAGACAAACCCACGCCTACAGAAGACATTTTGTCACCCAAGCCAACCCTTGAAAAGGCTGTTTTGCAGAGCAAAAACAAGAAGAATGATGCTTTTTGCAGCCGCCGCCCACTGCAATTAATCTGAATAACTCCTCCTCCTCCAAGCACCTCCCCTCCCCCTTGCAGTCTTTCCAATTCATGATACAAAAAGACGGACGGACAGGACAGGACAGGACAGGCTGCCTGACTTTCCGTCACTGCCACCCTTTGCCATCCTTGCCCGTAGAAAGCCCTTTCATCATCCCCAAACCCTAATCTTTTCCCTTCCCTTCCCAGCTGCGTCTCACTCCCTTTCATTAGGAAGTGAGCGCTGCCTTTTCTCCGTTCTGCACATGCGCGACGTTAAACACAAATGCGCAGGCGTGCGTTCCATTAGCCTCACTGCATTCCACTCCCATACAGGAAGTGGGCGCAGCTATTACTACGGTCGCACATAAAAGAACCCACGGCCACCACTGCACACAGCTGACTCCACCACAGGACACCCACTTCTACACCAACGCAGGTAAGACAGGATCGGCACCTCTATGCTCCCGTTACAATCAGGCTCAGTCACCATGTGATAACGCTCTCAACTCTTTAGTTGCAGGCTCCCCTTGCTTCACCTCCACTGGCTGTGCTGCCATTTCCTCTCCCACCTGGAAGGTATACTTTATTCCACTATTTTCCTGTTTCTCTCTTCCCCCTTTTCCCATAACCTACTTTTATCTGCATTTGTGGGGTATCTATATGCTATTTACATCATAGTTTTATTCATTAATATGGAAGGGAAGAGTGCCCATGAGAGTGTTGAACTGCGGAGAGCAAGAGATTAAGCTGCTCCGATTTGCCACCATTGATAAGCTGTTCTCAGTAGATACACATGCTATCCAAACAGCAGCATCCACCATTGCTTCAGCCCACCCATTCAGTGACAGCTCACCAAGTCAGCCAGAGGAGTGGTGTAAGGAATTACACGTAGGCACTGACTCCACACCTTCACATCACAAGAAGGGGGTCTACAGGCTAGTGCAAGAATACGAGCAAGTCTTCAGCAAACATCCGCTAGACTTTTGAAGAATAAAAGGGGTCAAACACTACATCCCCACAAGTGCACACCCACCCATCAAAGAGAGATATAAGCCAAAACTACCTGCACATTACCAGTGTACCAAGGACATGTTGAGCAACATGAAGGAGGCTGGGGTTATCCGTGACAGTTGTAGCCTCTGGGCAGCTCCATTGGTCCTGTTAAAGAAGAAGGACAGCACCACTCCCCTGTATTGAGGAATAGCTAGCTGCATTGAGAACTGCAAATTATTTTTCTACCCTTGATCTCACTAGTCGCTATTGGCAAGTGTCCGTTGCTGAGGCAGACCGGGAGAAGACCGCCTTTGCCACCCCGATGGGTCTCTGCGAGTTCAAAAGCATGCCCTTCGAGCTGTGCAATTTGCCAGGAACCTTCCAGAGGCTGATGGAATGCTGCTTGGGACACCGAAACTTTGAAACGGTACTGCTATACCTTTATGATGTTATTGTTTATTCTAAAGCAAACAAGATTTTAGGGTGTATAAAAAGGGAGATTAGATCCGGTGATCCCAACGTATTGTTAACCCTCTATAAATCACTTGTAAGGCCACATCTGGAATATGGGGTAAAGTCCTGAGCAGGTTGATAACCATTGGTTTGAGCATGGTAGGGTGTAGTGCGCATCTTCCTGCATCGGTAAAAGCTGCAGAAGTCCTTGAAGATTTCCGCTTCAAAGGCAGTGCCTTGATCTG
Source organism: Anomaloglossus baeobatrachus (assembly GCF_048569485.1). Taxonomy (NCBI): domain Eukaryota; kingdom Metazoa; phylum Chordata; class Amphibia; order Anura; family Aromobatidae; genus Anomaloglossus; species Anomaloglossus baeobatrachus. The sequence goes on along the minus strand of NW_027443726.1, from coordinate 202,927 downwards.
TGAGGACTCTCTCTGAGTAGCCATGAGGTCTGCATAAGTGTGCTTGGAAGACCTTCGCTGCAGTATGGGCCATTAGATCTTTGACTTGTACCACAACCATAAATCTCGAGTAGTTGTCTACCATCGTAAGTGCATACGTGAGCTCGCCTCGATATTCTGCAACAAAACTCCCTTTTTCGATTTCAGTTTCAGCAAACACTCCTCTTCCTGTAGAAAATATTTATCATTACCTAAGACAGTCATTCTAATGCATGACAATATTAAGGCAATTTAGTTAAAACTTGTTTTAACTCACCTTTAAGGGGATTGATGTATTTCATGGTCAATCCAGGTTTGTCAGTGATGGCACTGACATAATGTATGGCGTCTTTTTCGGGCGTTATCCTTTGCCTTTTCATTGTGAAAATCCAGTTGCCTATATCAAAGCAAATTCTACTACTTGTAAAGTATGCAGAAAATGAAATGTAGAACATATAACATCAACTGCTTAGGAACGCATCATAGGTTAGTACTTAAAAGGATATTGTCATGTTCTAGTCATAATGCAAGCTGGACATTTTTCATGTTACCCTGTAATCGCCGGCCTGTTCTAATGCTCACAAGCCAAGATATAGGCTCAGCTGCTAAGGCTTCCCTCTGCCTTCTGAATGAAACTTGAATATGTCTGGCTCACTGTGTATATAGCAGGTGCTCAGAAAAAATAAGAGTCAATTCAATAGAAATAGCTCTGGCACACTATAGTGATCAATAACGTAAGAAAAGAACTCTTGGAATGCTGAAAATTCTTTATTTGTGCAAAAGGATAATTCATCCAACGTTTCGACCTTGTTTTTAGGTCTTTATCAAGGATAAAGTTATCTAAGATCATAAAGGGTTACAAAACCATATAAACACGTAATTAGTACATAGTACAACATAACAGTACAATATATTGCTACTTGAGAGTACAATGGGTCAAATAACCATGATGCACATACAAAAAATTTTTCCAAAGCCATAGTGAAAACATTTGTACTGAGGAAAGAAAATTTCCACATGACCTATCTGGAGAAACATTCTGGATCAAACAACCAAAAATAGTCAAGCAGGTAAATACACACCTATATGGATAACAGGATGATATGTGTTCAATTGTATAGCGTCATTGCCATTAAGGTACAAATGGAAAACTTGCAATCCTATATAGTGAAGGAAATGAACACATATCATATCAAAGAACACAGGAACATGGGTGTGAGAAAAACCTCAATGTTTATACTTTGTTCTTTATAATGGTGTGAACATGTATATGTCTCAGTACCTTATGCACTTGAGAATTCTAGTGAGTAGATGATGAAAGCCTATTTCAGAACTGGAATCGGTAAATAATTGTAGGTGGAATCTAAATGAAAAGATGGTACAAGTGTTATCATGACACGTGGGCTATAACACAATGGACCGTGTGACAAAGAAGAAAGGAGAGAAAGAAGAGGAAGAAAATGCAACTACCTGTAACATTACGTGATAGTCACTGGTAAGTATCACTTGACAATTCAAGTGAAAAAGGATTCCTTTATTAAAGGGTTCTCAGTCGCCTCAGGATCATGAAATACTAGGGTAAATGATATGAGAATGGGTAAGAAGCACCACTAAAGGAAATATGAGATGCAGGACATATATCTATAAACCCCTGAACTACATGATAGAAATAAAAAGAAGAAAAAAGAAAAAAAAGAAGAAAGAAGAAGAACACATAGAATGCGGAAAGAGAATGGGTACAACTACCTGAGTTACTGCAGGGAGGCCCCTGGTTGGTATTGTGAGGGTTAGTGGAATTCCTTCACTGAAGGGTTCTCAGTTGCCTCAGGTTCGTGAAAAATGCTATAGACAAATAATGCCCGGAGAAAAGGGGTTCATATACAGCGAATAATGGTAATACAAGGTACATGTGTCACATGTAATAGTATATATATATATATTGTACTAAGATCTACACCAGAAATAGAAAGTAGTCCCTCTGCCTTCTGTCTAGGTGCCCTGAGTTATGTCCTGTAAACTGTCACAGCGACCCAGACACACATGTGTAGTAGGGGAATATCCCTGCTGAGATGCCAGTGCTAGAGCACACGTTTGCTGTGGAGTTGAACGCTATGTGAGCAGTTCTTACCTTCAATGAGCAGAAGTCTCTTTTTTCAGATTTCAATATCTCTGTGGGTATCTGGCAGAAATATGGAATACTCTTTACTGCTAAGACCCTGTACACCACTCCCACTAAAGGGGGCTTTACACGCTGCGACATCGCTAATGCGGAGTCGTTGGGGTCACGGAATTTGTGACGCACATCCGGCCGCATTAGCGATGTTGCTGCGTGTGACACCGATGAGCGATTTTGCATCGTTGCAAAAACGTGCAAAATCGCTCATCGGTGACATGGGTCTCCATTCTCGATTATCGTTACTGCAGCAGTAACGATGTAGTTCGTCGCTCCTGCGGCAGCACACATTGCTCCGTGTGACACCGCAGAAACGAGGAACCTCTCCTTACCTGCCTCAAAGCCGCTATGAGGAAGGAAGGAGGTGGGCGGGATGTTCCGGCCACTCATCTCCGCCCCTCCACTGCTATTGGGCGGTCGCTCAGTGACGTTGCTGTGACGCCGCACGAACCGCCCCCTTAGAAAGGAGGCGGTTCGCCGGTCACAGCGACGTCGCCGGGCAGGTAAGTATGTGTGACTGGTTCTGTTCGGTGTTGTGCAGCATGGGCAGCAATTTGCCCGTGTCGCGCAACAGATGGGGGCGGGTACCCACACTAGCGATATCAGGACCGATATCGCAGTGTGTAAAGTAGCCTTTAGTCACATGACCAAGACTGTATCTGTGTCCCTACAACACACTTGAGACAAATGTGTGTGTGAGCCTGCATTGTGGGGTATATATAATATATTATAGAGCTGGGAAGGATCATTCTAAGCAGTGAGCTGTTCCAGTATTTGTAGGAAAATACCCAGTAGAAGCCTCAAACACAGCACCAATACCTCCCATCAGTATCCCACCACAGTGCCATGTAACCCATGCCCTACACTCCCATCTACACCAATACTATACAGGCACAAACTAGTATATCTGACTAAAAACCCCCAAAATATGAAGAACGGCCTATAGTTGAGTGTGGATATAAAATCTATGTGAGCAGAGCTAGAATAGAAATCACTGATCGCATTGAAGTCATTCTGACCATAAATCACCATGATATCAAGGTGAGGAGTTGTGTGTTACTGCTGGGAGGAAAGGGTTAACAGTGGAATATTAAGGTGCATTTCTGTGTGCAGTGTTACTAGTCAATGTACAAATTGTCTCTCCAGTAAAGGAGACAAACTCTAGCACAGCGCCACCTATTGGAAGTAGCGATCCTAAAAGTCACAAGTGGATTTTCAACAATCCATTGCAATATGACTCAGGATATATAAGCCAGATCAGAATCCCAATTTGCAGACACGGTGTTTCGGGGTGCTTGCCCCTCGTCAGTGCAAAGTATGGGGGTGTCAATGTAGTCATTGTAACAATTCAGTATGAGCTGCTCTTGGTGCCGGGGGAGGGAGATGCTCTCCTGAGCAAGATAGATGGGGAATGAACATGATATCTATATAGTGTAAGGCAGGGGGTCTCAAACTCGGCTGGGTGTATGGGCCGCACAGAGGAAAAAAATAATGTGGGGGGCTGCATTCTTTGCAGGACAAAGTGACATTTTTATTGGTACCATATATATATTTTTTTTTCACACACCTTTGGATGACTGATTTTCAACATTTTTCACTTGTTTATTATAACAAATGTGCACATTCTTTGGTTAAATCTAAAAAAAAAAAATTGATGTTAAAAAAAAGTTATGCCTTATTTTGTTTTTTTTACAGTTTATCCCTTTCTTTTAACTAATAGTGTTACAATTATGACGCTAGCGTTTTGTGAAGGGAATGCTTTGCCTACTTCCGTGACTATGGCCTTCCAGAACTGCTGCATTTTGGCTGACCTCTCCGCCTCGGGAATAAGAGACATAAAGTTCTCCTTGTAGCGTGGGTCTAACAGTGTTACCAACCAGTAATGATTGTCGGCCAAGATGTTCTTAACGCGAGGGTCACGAGACAGGCAGCTTACCATAAAGTCATCCATGTGCGCCAGACTCTTAACAGCCATCACTTCAATATCCAGACCAACACGATGACTGAACATGCTGTCCTCCTCCTTCTCCTCCTCCTCCTCCTCATCTACCCTGTCCTCTGGCCAGCCACGCTGAACTGAGCATATGACTGGTATGCATGTCATATCCTCAATTTGGTCGGAGAGTTGCTCCATGTCTTCATCTTCCTCCTCGTCATAGTCCTCCACTGCACGTTGTGATGAGACGAGGCTGGGCTGTGTGTTATCACCCACACCCACTACTGTTTCTTGCTCCAACTCATCGTGTTCCGCCTGCAATGCATCATGTTTGGTTTTGAGCAGAGACCGTTTTAGAAGGCAGAGAAGCGGTATGGTGACGCTAATAATGGCGTCATCGCCACTCACCATCTTGGTGGAGTCCTCAAAGTTTTGGAGGATGGTACATAGGTCGGACATCCATCTCCACTCCTCAGGTGTTATGTGTGGAGTTTGACCCATTTCCCGATGGCTTAGGTGATGCAGGTACTCAACAACTGCCCTCTTCTGCTCACATATCCTGATCAACATGTGCAGAGTTGAATTCCAATGCGTGGGGACATCACACACCAGTCTGTGAGCCGGAAGATGCAAATGACGCTGAAAGCCGGCAAGGCCGGCTGAAGCAGTAGGTGACTTTCGAAAATGTGCAGACAGGCGGCGAACTTTTACCAGCAGATCAGACAGCTCTGGGTATGAGTTTAGAAACCGCTGAACCACGAGGTTGAGCACATGGGCCACGCATGGAACATGTGTCAGCTGGCCTCGCCTCAAAGCCGCCACCAGGTTCCGGCCATTGTCACACACAACCTTTCCTGGCTTTAGGTTCAGAGGTGTGAGCCAGTGATCTGCATGCTGTTTTAGAGCTGTCCACACCTCTTCTGCATTGTGGGGTTTGTCACCTATGCAGATTAGCTGCAGCACAGCCTGTTGCCGCTTCGCCGAGGCAGTGCTGCAGTGCTTCCAGCTTGGGACTGGTGTGGAGGGTAAAGTGGATGAGGATGCGCAGGAGGAGGAGGAGGCTGAAGAGCATGACATTCCGGAGCTGTAGAGTGTGGGTGAAACCCTGACTGAGGTAGGGCCTGCAAACCTTGGTGTGGGAAGGACTTGTTCCGTTCCTCGCTCAAACTGGGTCCCAGCTGGGCTGGGCTGGGTCCCTACCCGGCTGGGTAGGGCGTTGTGGGGGGTTTGTCTATCTCCGTTTGAGGTGAGTTTGTTTAAGTTAGCCTTTTCTTTGGCGTTTTTTGGAGCCCTGCGGGTTGGGGAGTTGGTATCGCCCAGTAAGGCGTTCCCCGGGGGCTTGGATTGGGGTGACATTATGTCAGTGGAAAACGGAGTTGAATTTTGGATTAGGAAATCGAAAACTGATCAGAGAGGTGTGGGTAGACTAGTCCGTTTGGGGATGGTTGTGGCATCTGATATGTGCCCGTTCAAGTGTCTCGGGAATTTTCAACAGATCCGTCCGAAGGTGGATGGCCCCTTATTACATATATCTTTTTATCGAGATACCAATTTGTGAGTGTTTTTAGGGCATGTTTGAAGTCGTTGGGGTTAGATCCGAAGTCTTTCGGATTGGGGCAGCGACGGAGGCCTCTATATGCGGCCTACCGGAGGAGACAGTTAAGCAGATTGGTAGGTGGAAGTCGCAGCGCTTTAAGTCGTATGTACGTCCCCAGGTGGTTGTTGGCAATTGAGGGGAAAAGGGGGGGGTATTAGGGTATTAGGGTAGCAATGGGGGGGGTGAGAGTGTGTGTTTTTTGTCAATTTGGTTTGGTGAGGCAATAAAATGGTGTCGTCTGTACATTTTGTATTGCAGAAGCACCCCCCCTTCCTTCCCTGGTCTGGATCCTTGGCCACTCTTATGTGTATTGGGGAGCCCGACGAGCGGACGCGAGATGGAACGGGAGACAGCTAGGTTTTGAGAAGGACCTGGCTCTCGTGCGATGGCTCGGTGTTCGGGGGTTAGGGTGCAGGAGGTGCATAGATACGCCCGGTTGGACAGACCTCCTGACATCTTAGTGTTGCATGCCGGGGGGAATGATTTGGGTGGGCGTCCTTTTCGAATCTTGATAAAGGACATCAAACATGATTTGTTACGGTTATGGGCGTCGTTTCCAGGTCTAACGATAGTCTGGTCAGAGATAGTAGCGAGAAAGAGTTGGCAGAAAGCGCGGTCAGTTGACAGGTTGAACAAGGCGCGGGCGAAGGTTAATAGGGCGATCTCGAAGTTTGTTAGTCGGAACGGGGGTATAGCAATACGGCATGTTGAGTTGGAAAGGACGGAAGAGGAATTTTGGTTGGCTGACGGGGTACACCTTAATGCGGTGGGAACTGACTTATGGGCTCTTGGCTTGCAGGGAGGTATTGAGAGGGCCCTTTGCTTGCGGGGGGTCTCAGGCACTTGAAGGGTTTCAAGGTGCCTTCGTTGTGGTGTTGTTTATTGGTGGGTCCTTGAAGTTGGTTTAAAATTGGTTCGGGGATTCATCCGGGTATGGATCCCCTCATTGGCAGAATTGATGGTCCCCTGGTGATTTTGGGGGGGAACCCCGACGGGGTATGTCGGGGCCCCTGGGGGTGTGGTTGGGGTTGACGGAGGATTAACCCTTATAATTTGGTGCTCCTGAGCCAGTGTGGGTAACGGCTGGGAGCAAGTTGAGGTTTTTTATTGCTCGGTTATGGGAATCACCAGGGTTTTGGTAGCTTCAAGGACCTTACCACATTGCAAATTTAATTGGTTATGTATTCTTGTTAATAAAATGGCTGCTATGGCCAAAATTATCCAAAGATAAATTTGTGTCTGTGTAATTACTTTTAAATAAGAAATGGGAATGGAGGTGTGGGGTATGAAAGGAAGACCGGAGTCAACAATTCCAGGGTCAAGCATGTTTATTTGCGTAAGCTTCGTTCCAGGGTAGAAAGGGTAAGAGTGCCTTTCAGAATTCGAAGTGGTCAGACTGTACGGACCACCAAGAACTGCAGGAGAGCTTGAACATCTTCCCATGGATTTGCGACATCCTCCCTCATCAGTTACGTAGGTAAGCAGGTTCTCAGCATTGCAGCCCATTTGTTGTCTTAAGTTAGTTAAGCGGGGTTAACTAACCTGTCAGTTCAGCCTCAGGTCTAAAGCAGAGGCCTGGACTCCACTCCTTACTCCTCACTCCACAACTCTCCTTAAAAACAACTGACTCCTTTTTCCTGCCCCGGGGTCTCCAGACCCCTAGGTGGGCGTTTCCTTCCGTCTGGTCCTGCCCACTGGTGTGCCTGTCTTTCCCTAGGGGAGGTGACTAGGGTTTTCTGGTTGGCTTTGTGTGACTTAGGTGAGGGAAGTTGTTATGCGGGGGCCTATGTGTGACTATCTGCAGTGTCAGGGCGTCACATATGTATGTGTGTATGTCTGCTAAAGGAATCCGCACCGTCATATTTACAAACACAAAATTTTGCAGACACCTCATGTGACTCAGGGAACGTTGTAGACTATGTTTTAACAGGAATATTTAACCTTTACAGTTACTCTCCAAAAAACCTGCCTCCATTAAACTGAATGGAGGTGGGAGCTGCAAGTTATTAATAGCAGCTGTGATTGGTTGCTATAGGAACAAAGGACATTCATAGTATAAGAAGCTTATGTGTGAGATAATATGATGTCAGTGGGGAGACAGATAGAGAGAGACAGACACAGACTGAGAGACAAACAGACAGAGACAGATAGGCATAGACAGACAGGGAAAGAGACAGAGACAAACAGACAGAGGCAGACAGGGAAAGAGACAGACAGAGATAGACAGGGAAAAAAGGCAGACAGACAGAGACAGAGAAAGAGACAGAGGCAGATAGGGAAACAGACAAAGACAAACATACAGAGACAGGCAGGAGAAAAGGCAGACCGACAGGGAAACAGACAGACAGGGGAAGAGACAGACAGAGAGAGACAGACAGATAGAGACAGACAAAGAAATACAGAGATAGACAGGGAAAGAGACAAACGGGGAATGAGTCAGACAGAGAGAGACAAAGAGAGACAGGCAGAGAGAGACAGGGAAAGAGACAGACAGGGGAAGAGACAGACAGAGACAGACAAAGAAATACAGAGACAGACAGGGGAAGAGACAGACAGGGGAAGAGACAGACAGGGGAAGAGACAGACAGACAGGGAAAGAGACAGACCTGGAAAAGAGACAGACCTGGAAAAGAGACAGACAGACATAGAAACAGACAGCCACAAAGAGAGAAAGACAGACAGACACAGAGAGACAGACAGAGATAGAGAGACAGAGAGACATGGATAGAGATAGAGACACACAGAGACAGACAGATGACAGAGACTGGGAGAGAGACAGACAGAAGCATAAATCCCTAACTAAAACTTAACATTTAATGATAGTTTTAAAAGGTAAAAAAACACAAATCATGTAAATAGCATGACTCTCTTCTGTGCATAGAGTCAAAATTTTGTGTTTGTAAATATGACGGTGCGGATTCCTTTAGCAGACATACACACATACATATGTGACGCCCTGACACTGCAGGTAGTCACACATAGGCCCCCGCATAACAACTTCCCTCACCTAAGTCACACAAAGCCAACCAGAAAACCCTAGTCACCTCCCCCAGGGAAAGACAGGCACACCAGTGGGCAGGACCAGACGGAAGGAAACGCCCACCTAAGGGTCTGGAGACCCCGGGGCAGGAAAAAGGAGTCAGTTGTTTTTAAGGAGAGTTGTGGAGTGAGGAGTAAGGAGTGGAGTCCAGGCCTCTGCTTTAGACCTGAGGCTGAACTGACAGGTTAGTTAACCCCGCTTAACTAACTTAAGACAACAAATGGGCTGCAATGCTGAGAACCTGCTTACCTACGTAACTGATGAGGGAGGATGTCGCACATCCATGGGAAGATGTTCAAGCTCTCCTGCAGTTCTTGGTGGTCCGTACAGTCCGACCACTTCGAATTCTGAAAGGCACTCTTACCCTTTCTACCCTGGAACGAAGCTTACGCAAATAAACATGCTTGACCCTGGAATTGTTGACTCCGGTCTTCCTTTCATACCCCACACCTCCATTCCCATTTCTTATTTAAAAGTAATTACACAGACACAAATTTATCTTTGGATAATTTTGGCCATAGCAGCCATTTTATTAACAAGAATACATAACCAATAAAATTTGCAATGTGGTAAGGTCCTTGAAGCTACCAAAACCCTGGTGATTCCCATAACCGAGCAATAAAAAACCTCAACTTGCTCCCAGCCGTTACCCACACTGACTCAGTAGCACCAAATGGTTAGGGTTAATCCTCCGTCAACCCCAACCACACCCCCAGGGGCCCCGACATACCCCGTCGGGGTTCCCCCCCAAAATCACTAGGGGACCATCAATTCTGCCAATGAGGGGATCCATACCCGGATGAATCCCCGAACCAATTTTAAACCAACTTCAAGGACCCACCAATAAACAACACCACAACGAAGGCACCTTGAAACCCTTCAAGTGCCTGAGACCCCCCGCAAGCAAAGGGCCCTCTCAATACCTCCCTGCAAGCCAAGAGCCCATAAGTCAGTTCCCACCGCATTAAGGTGTACCCCGTCAGCCAACCAAAATTCCTCTTCCGTCCTTTCCAACTCAACATGCCGTATTGCTATACCCCCGTTCCGACTAACAAACTTCGAGATCGCCCTATTAACCTTCGCCCGCGCCTTGTTCAACCTGTCAACTGACCACGCTTTCTGCCAACTCTTTCTCGCTACTATCTCCGACCAGACTATCGTTAGACCTGGAAACGACACCCATAACCGTAACAAATCATGTTTGATGTCCGTTATCAAGATTCGAAAAGGACGCCCACCCAAATCATTCCCCCCGGCATGCAACACTAAGATGTCAGGAGGTCTGTCCAACCGGGCGTATCTATGCACCTCCTGCAACACCCTGTTCCACCCTAACCCCCGAACACCGAGCCATCGCACGAGAGCCAGGTCCTTCTCAAAACCTAGCTGTCTCCCGTTCCATCTCGCGTCCGCTCGTCGGGCTCCCCAATACACATAAGAGTGGCCAAGGATCCAGACCAGGGAAGGAAGGGGGGGTGCTTCTGCAATACAAAATGTACAGACGACACCATTTTATTGCCTCACCAAACCAAATTGACAAAAAACACACACTCTCACCCCCCCCATTGCTACCCTAATACCCCCCCCTTTTCCCCTCAATTGCCAACAACCACCTGGGGACGTACATACGACTTAAAGCGCTGCGACTTCCACCTACCAATCTGCTTAACTGTCTCCTCCGGTAGGCCGCATATAGAGGCCTCCTTCGCTGCCCCAATCCGAAAGACTTCGGATCTAACCCCAACGACTTCAAACATGCCCTAAAAACACTCACAAATTGGTATCTCGATAAAAAGGACCCATCCTCGTGACATAATAAGGGGCCATCCACCTTCGGACGGATCTGTTGAAAATTCCCGAGACACTTGAACGGGCACATATCAGCAATGCGTGGGGACATCACACACCAGTCTGTGAGCCGGAAGATGCAAATGACGCTGAAAGCCGGCAAGGCCGGCTGAAGCAGTAGGTGACTTTCGAAAATGTGCAGACAGGCGGCGAACTTTTACCAGCAGATCAGACAGCTCTGGGTATGAGTTTAGAAACCGCTGAACCACGAGGTTGAGCACATGGGCCACGCATGGAACATGTGTCAGCTGGCCTCGCCTCAAAGCCGCCACCAGGTTCCGGCCATTGTCACACACAACCTTTCCTGGCTTTAGGTTCAGAGGTGTGAGCCAGTGATCTGCATGCTGTTTTAGAGCTGTCCACACCTCTTCTGCATTGTGGGGTTTGTCACCTATGCAGATTAGCTGCAGCACAGCCTGTTGCCGCTTCGCCGAGGCAGTGCTGCAGTGCTTCCAGCTTGGGACTGGTGTGGAGGGTAAAGTACTGATGGGGTGGGTGTCTGTGTGGCCCAATTTTTGGAAAAAAGGGAGACTCCGCTTGGAGTAACCCTTGCTTGCTGTGTTTTTAAAAGAAGCCAAGATGAACAGAGCTGGGATCAGGAAAGACTTTGCTACCTACCCCGGTGTCATCCTGGGGACGGTTAATTATGGCGTATTTTTGAATTTGCTTGATGCAAATCAAAACATCCTGTTTGCAACTAGGGCCCAAGTGCTGCCACTGATGGGGTGGGTGTCTGTGTGGCCCAATTTTTGGAAAAAAGGGAGACTCCGCTTGGAGTAACCCTTGCTTGCTGTGTTTTTAAAATAAGCCAAGATGAACAGAGCTGGGATCAGGAAAGACTTTGCTACCTACCCCGGTGTCATCCTGGGGACGGTTAAGAATAGCGTATTTTTGAATGTGCTTGATGCAAATGTAGCTGTGAAGTGTACAACTGGGGCACAACTGCTGCCACTGAAGGGGTGGGTGTGTGTGGGGCCCAATTTTTGGAAAAAAGGGAGACTCCTCTTGGAGTCACCTTGCGGTGTTTTACATGATTTTAGAATGGCGTGCCATGCCTATATCTGTGTGTCCTCCTCTTTTTCCTTGTCCAGCTGTTTTGTTTTCGCATGAGTATATGTCCTTGTCACTTTCCCATGTGTTTGTGTTGTGTTGTGAGTTGTTTGTCACCTTTTGGACACCTTTGAGGGTGTTTTCTAGGTGTTTTACTGTGTTTGTGATTGCCTGCCATTGTTTCCTATTGGCTCGAGTTCGGTTCGTCGAACGTTCGACGAGCCGAACTCGAACGGGAGCTCCGTTCGGCGAACCGACCTCGAGCCGAACCTGGACCGGTTCGCTCATCTCTACTCCTGGACATACCTACCCCGGTGTCATCCTGGGGACGGTTAAGAATAGCGTATTTTTGAATGTGCTTGATGCAAATGTAGCTGTGAAGTGTACAACTGGGGCACAACTGCTGCCACTGAAGGGGTGGGTGTGTGTGGGGCCCAATTTTTGGAAAAAAGGGAGACTCCGCTTGGAGTAACCCTTGCTTGCTGTGTTTTTAAAAGAAGCCAAGATGAACAGAGCTGGGATCAGGAAAGACTTTGCTACCTACCCCGGTGTCATCCTGGGGACGGTTAATTATGGCGTATTTTTGAATGTGCTTGATGCAAATCAAAACATCCTGTTTGAAACTAGGGCCCAAGTGCTGCCACTGATGGGGTGGGTGTCTGTGTGGCCCAATTTTTGGAAAAAAGGGAGACTCCGCTTGGAGTAACCCTTGCTTGCTGTGTTTTTAAAAGAAGCCAAGATGAACAGAGCTGGGATCAGGAAAGACTTTGCTACCTACCCCGGTGTCATCCTGGGGACGGTTAAGAATAGCGTATTTTTGAATGTGCTTGATGCAAATGTAGCTGTGAAGTGTACAACTGGGGCACAACTGCTGCCACTGAAGGGGTGGGTGTGTGTGGGGCCCAATTTTTGGAAAAAAGGGAGACTCCGCTTGGAGTAACCCTTGCTTGCTGTGTTTTTAAAAGAAGCCAAGATGAACAGAGCTGGGATCAGGAAAGACTTTGCTACCTACCCCGGTGTCATCCTGGGGACGGTTAATTATGGCGTATTTTTGAATGTGCTTGATGCAAATCAAAACATCCTGTTTGCAACTAGGGCCCAAGTGCTGCCACTGATGGGGTGGGTGTCTGTGTGGCCCAATTTTTGGAAAAAAGGGAGACTCCGCTTGGAGTAACCCTTGCTTGCTGTGTTTTTAAAAGAAGCCAAGATGAACAGAGCTGGGATCAGGAAAGACTTTGCTACCTACCCCGGTGTCATCCTGGGGACGGTTAATTATGGCGTATTTTTGAATGTGCTTGATGCAAATCAAAACATCCTGTTTGCAACTAGGGCCCAAGTGCTGCCACTGATGGGGTGGGTGTCTGTGTGGCCCAATTTTTGGAAAAAAGGGAGACTCCGCTTGGAGTAACCCTTGCTTGCTGTGTTTTTAAAAGAAGCCAAGATGAACAGAGCTGGGATCAGGAAAGACTTTGCTACCTACCCCGGTGTCATCCTGGGGACGGTTAAGAATAGCGTATTTTTGAATGTGCTTGATGCAAATGTAGCTGTGAAGTGTACAACTGGGGCACAACTGCTGCCACTGAAGGGGTGGGTGTGTGTGGGGCCCAATTTTTGGAAAAAAGGGAGACTCCGCTTGGAGTAACCCTTGCTTGCTGTGTTTTTAAAAGAAGCCAAGATGAACAGAGCTGGGATCAGGAAAGACTTTGCTACCTACCCCGGTGTCATCCTGGGGACGGTTAATTATGGCGTATTTTTGAATGTGCTTGATGCAAATCAAAACATCCTGTTTGCAACTAGGGCCCAAGTGCTGCCACTGATGGGGTGGGTGTCTGTGTGGCCCAATTTTTGGAAAAAAGGGAGACTCCGCTTGGAGTAACCCTTGCTTGCTGTGTTTTTAAAAGAAGCCAAGATGAACAGAGCTGGGATCAGGAAAGACTTTGCTACCTACCCCGGTGTCATCCTGGGGACGGTTAATTATGGCGTATTTTTGAATGTGCTTGATGCAAATCAAAACATCCTGTTTGCAACTAGGGCCCAAGTGCTGCCACTGATGGGGTGGGTGTCTGTGTGGCCCAATTTTTGGAAAAAAGGGAGACTCCGCTTGGAGTAACCCTTGCTTGCTGTGTTTTTAAAAGAAGCCAAGATGAACAGAGCTGGGATCAGGAAAGACTTTGCTACCTACCCCGGTGTCATCCTGGGGACGGTTAATTATGGCGAATTTTGGAATGTGCTTGATGCAAATCAAAACATCCTGTTTGCAACTAGGGCCCAAGTGCTGCCACTGATGGGGTGGGTGTCTGTGTGGCCCAATTTTTGGAAAAAAGGGAGACTCCGCTTGGAGTAACCCTTGCTTGCTGTGTTTTTAAAAGAAGCCAAGATGAACAAGTCATGGGTCAGCAAAGACTTTATCTACCTACCCCGGTGTCATCCTGGGGACGGATAAGAATGGCGTATTTTTGAATGTGCTTGATGCAAATCAAAACATCCTGTTTGCAACTAGGGCCCAAGTGCTGCCACTGATGGGGTGGGTGTCTGTGTGGCCCAATTTTTGGAAAAAAGGGAGACTCCGCTTGGAGTAACCCTTGCTTGCTGTGTTTTTAAAAGAAGCCAAGATGAACAGAGCTGGGATCAGGAAAGACTTTGCTACCTACCCCGGTGTCATCCTGGGGACGGTTAATTATGGCGTATTTTTGAATGTGCTTGATGCAAATCAAAACATCCTGTTTGCAACTAGGGCCCAAGTGCTGCCACTGATGGGGTGGGTGTCTGTGTGGCCCAATTTTTGGAAAAAAGGGAGACTCCGCTTGGAGTAACCCTTGCTTGCTGTGTTTTTAAAAGAAGCCAAGATGAACAGAGCTGGGATCAGGAAAGACTTTGCTACCTACCCCGGTGTCATCCTGGGGACGGTTAATTATGGCGTATTTTTGAATGTGCTTGATGCAAATCAAAACATCCTGTTTGCAACTAGGGCCCAAGTGCTGCCACTGATGGGGTGGGTGTCTGTGTGGCCCAATTTTTGGAAAAAAGGGAGACTCCGCTTGGAGTAACCCTTGCTTGCTGTGTTTTTAAAAGAAGCCAAGATGAACAAGTCATGGTCAGCAAAAACTTTATCTACCTACCCCGGTGTCATCCTGGGGACGGATAAGAATGGCGTATTTTTGAATGTGCTTGAAGCCAAGATGAACAGAGCTGGGATCAGGAAAGACTTTGCTACCTACCCCGGTGTCATCCTGGGGACGGTTAAGAATAGCGTATTTTTGAATGTGCTTGATGCAAATGTAGCTGTGAAGTGTACAACTGGGGCACAACTGCTGCCACTGAATGGGTGGGTGTGTGTGGGGCCCAATTTTTGGAAAAAAGGGAGACTCCGCTTGGAGTCACCTTGCGGTGTTTTACATGATTTTAGAATGGCGTGCCATGCCTATATCTGTGTGTCCTCCTCTTTTTCCTTGTCCAGCTGTTTTGTTTTCGCATGAGTATATGTCCTTGTCACTTTCCCATGTGTTTGTGTTGTGTTGTGAGTTGTTTGTCACCTTTTGGACACCTTTGAGGGTGTTTTCTAGGTGTTTTACTGTGTTTGTGATTGCCTGCCATTGTTTCCTATTGGCTCGAGTTCGGTTCGTCGAACGTTCGACGAGCCGAACTCGAACGGGAGCTCCGTTCGGCGAACCGACCTCGAGCCGAACCGGGACCGGTTCGCTCATCTCTACTCCTGGACATAGCATTCGAATTACCAGGTCCCTGAAGGCTGAAATGCGTAGTGGCCGGAAATCATGAACAATTACAATGGGCGTATGTGCTGTAGATCCTGCGTCAGTTGTAGCTTGGAACTTTGTCTTTTCACGGATTTGCCCGTCTCTCATGGTGTTGGGCTATTTTCGGATCAAAATGGTGTGTCCCTCCTTGGCCCGTATCATGGGTTATTTCAGGGGCAAATTTAACTCTCTTAGCACTTTTCTCCTTAATTGTGGCCGTTGAATTGTTGGGTCAAGGTCTATCCAACCAGCATATTTGTTGTTTTTCAGACAATTTAGGGCTCGTGCATAGTAATAATAACACAGGTTTCCAAGGGTAAAAATTTTTGAAAGATGTGATTTTTTTCATACTTTTGATCATTGGACTCAGTAAAAATATTGAAAAAATATCATCACGTACAGTTTTTTCACAAACACTGATTCTATAGGTGTTAGGGCCAGGTGGACGGGCAGACCCAGGAGGTGGATCCACTGGGCCGAACACCTTAATGAAGGCAAGGGGTCCGGTAGCCGGAGCACTACGGGTAGCAGGACAGTCCGTGCAAAAGAGTGGAATGGAGAAGTCCCTGGGACCACGGAGTCACTGATGGTAGTCCGGGTGACGGAGCTCAGGTTCGGAGGCCGAGATGTCAGGCAGAGTCCGGAACCGATGGAGCGAGAGGACGGGTCACCACAGGGATCAGAGATGGTACGGACTGACGGGATGGCAGATAGTCAGCGTTCGGGGTTCGGGAATCGGCAGGACCGGATGGCGAGGCAGGAGCGGCTCTAGAAGAGAGATAGGTAAGTATATCACAGAGACACAAGGAGACCTGACTCCTAGCTTAGGAAACACGAAGAACAGGCCCCGCCCACTTGGACATTAAACCCCTTTATACCCTGTACCTGTGTGTTCAATTTCCTGTCAGTGGACGCTGGCCCTTTAAGAGAGGGTCAATGACCGCGCGCGCGCCCTAATGCGCATGCGCGAGGCCCGGGTGCCAGAAGCCAGGGCAGGGAGCGGTGTATAGGAAGCAGGGGAGCCGGCCTGGAGCAGGGCTGCCGACGGGCGCCGGGAGTGGGGACCGGGCCGCCTGGGGACCGCAGGTGGTGGAGGCTGGAGACCGTGGAGCGGGGGATGTCTGCCAGAGGAGCCGGGGAGCGAAGCAGGGAAGCCGGGGAGCGTGGCAGGTGAGCCGGGGGGCAGAGCAGGGGACCCGGAGAGCGTGACAATAGGTTTCCAAAAGGTTAGAATTCTGAAAAGATTCCCTCCATACTTTTCTGAAGATGGTGCTCTAGTGTATTCAAGCGATGTTCCTGTGCTGATGGAAAATGTAACATTAAGTACAATGTGAGCGAGTGGAGACACGTCATTGTTTCATCCAAAAAGTCTGAAAGCTGTGCTACTGCTCAATGGCAGTAAGTATTCTTCAGTGTGTGTAGGGCATGTGTCGCGGGCAGAGGGGCCACGCACGCTACGCTCGGGTTCGGGGACTTCTGCTGCTGCTGCTGCTCGGTGGCTCGAGCGGAGGGCCAGATCCGGGGACTCGAGCAGCGCTCCTCGCCCACGAGTGAAAAGGGGGTGGTTTGTTTGGGGAGATAGTTAGTGACGTCACCCACAGGTCGTGGTGATAATGGGCACCACCACTGCTGGTGACGGGGATCCCGGGAGCGATGGCAGGGAGCAGCTAGGATGTTGGTTCCCCCTCCGTGGGTAGGGGTTGGTGATCCCGGGGCCCGGTGGCGGTACGGGGAGGCTGGATGGCTGGGGTGTACGTACCGAGGGAGCCCGTTTGCCCGCAGGCGCTGGCCCTTGGATCTCTAGCCTATGGCGGTGGCTTTTTATCCTCACGGTGTGGACGGTTGCCTTCTGTCGGGTCTTGGGTGTTAGGGAACCCCTGGGATTCCGGTCACTCTCGGATTTGACCATTGTCGGCGGCTCCTAGCCTGGTCAGGGTCCAATGGCCCTGCCTTTGTGCTTGGTACAGATCCGCTCACCGGTTCAGTTCCCTTCGGGTCACCGCCCGTCCCCGGTCCTACGGTTCAGCTGACTTGTACCACCTCCTGCAGACGGCCACCACCGTCTGCCGACCTTGCTGACAGTGCCTGGGCTCCTACCCAGACACTAACAGTTTCTGTCCTCTCACTTTCCACTACAAAACTAAACTAACTGCTTTTTCCCGCCTCCAGGCCTGTGAACTCCTCGGTGGGTGGGGCCAACCGCCTGGCTCCGCCCCACCTGGTGTGGACATCAGACCCTGGAGGAGGCAACAAGGATTTTGTGTGACTGATGTAGACTATCCAGGGGAGGGGGTGTGTGTGATTTTGTGTTTGTGACTACCTGGCTAGTCCAGGGCGTCACACATGCTATGCACTTGGAAGAAAGCTGTGAGAATTTAGACTTTATTCTCAAGAAACTTAACTACAAGGAGCATGGATGGTCAATATGTGGTGGTCTAAAAATGTTCTCATTGCTTCTTGGGCAGCAAGGAGGATATATTAAATACCCATGCTGTTCTGCCTCATGGCAGCCTGCTAATAGTCATTCATTAAAATTTCTGTTACAACCCCTAGAGGTCATTGTTATTCTTTTGAATTGCTGAGTTTCCCTTTAAGCTAAATGTATTCTGGGTAAGGAATGCCTCCCTGAGCTGAGAAGAAGCCTGCAGCCATTTTCTCTTTGGATTTGTCAGGAAAGGACATGCCGACTTACCTCTCTGTACATTCACCCCTGCCTAGTGTAATCCGGTGAGCAAAGCAAATTACATGTGTTAGTGATAGAATCCTAGATGGAAGAGTGTAGTAAATGCATTGTACATTGTACTTCTACACCTTTAGTGTCATCCCTGTCTTGTTTGTCTAGATAAGATTTCTATGTATTGCAGATGCAGTGACCTTTCACCTACATTCTCGTAAGAACTGCATCTCATGTACTGTTATGCTATGTTAACTCTGTATTAACACTGTACTGACTGTAATCATTTTCTTGTTATAGTTTTTACCCGTATAAAACAGTATCTTGGATATACCGTATTCTGTCTTCAACTGCATCTTGGATATTCCTATATTCACTGTATATTCCATGTATACTGCAATCAAGTTCACGTTACCAGCTAATAAATCAAGGCTATTGAACTCCACAGTCTGTTTATTTGAAATGTGAACTAGGGTTTAGCTGTATGCTAGAGATTCACAGCATTACGTAAAAGAAGGCAGAACACATGCTTTTTGTGTGAATTGGAAAGCCAGGTTAGGACTCTTCACTGGAGCAAAAAAAATTGGCCAACAAGAACATCTTTGTAACCGGGACTCAAGAACATTGTTGCATAAAGCTTAGTTGATCCCACCTAAAGTTCTCTTGCCACCACTCCACTGTAAGCTTGGACTGATGAAGCTGTTTGTGAAAGCGCTACTGAAAGAAGGAGAGATGTTTAAGTACCTGTGTACCAAGTTTCAGGGACTGTCAGAATCAAGTCTGAAGGAAGGTGTGATGCCCTGGCAAAACCAGGTAGTTACAGATAGGCCCCCGCACAACACCTTTCCTCACTTAGGAAACACACAGCCGACCTGAAACCCTAGTCACCTAGGACCCTGAAGCCAGGACCGAAAACAGCGGCCTAGCTAATTAAATGATTGAGGGCAGGATTATAGGTCCTATCCCACCTAAAGTCCCTCAAAGAAGACAACAGCCCACTGATAGGGATAAGGCCACCGCCAGGGCCCTTAGATCCCACGGGCCAGCGCCTGCGGGCACGGCTCCTTAGGCCATATCCAGCCGGGAGCGGACTCCTGAGTTCCAGACCAGGCAGTCCACCATACACAAAAACAAGTGCAGAGTAAAGGACAGCGACCACCAGCCTGGGTGGGGGACCTGAATGCAACCGGCCGGGGCGGCAGGCCACCAGCACCTTTGGTTTACCGAAAGACTCGTGTGATTCATTTACTGTGAGTAACCAAACATCCCCCTGCTTGCTCAGGCGCGCCGGCCCTTGCCATCACCATACCCTGCACAAAGACACTGGGCCCCGGGGCAATCATCCCTACACACGGAGGGGTTAACATCCAGCTGCCACTACATCTCTCCCGGGTATCCCATAACGGCAGCGGTGGTGTCCCACCTCACCACACACCGTTGGTGGCGTCACAAACTTAATACGGCCTAGCCCATACATCTACATTCCTCCTTTTATTCGACATGTCCGCGAGACCCCCGGGTCGAGCCACTCTCTTAGAAGGTCTGGATCCGACCAACGGCGGCTGCTGGCACAGGGGCAGCACAAAAGCATTTTTGTGGGTTCGGATATTCAGAAACCCATGAATGAAGGATGACGTGTTTTAAACAATAATGAAAACTGTTGAAAAAAGGGCTTGGGACTCTTTGAAAGAAGCAATAAATACGTTTCTAGGTAACAACAAAGAATCAAAATTTAAGTCCATCGTGGAGAACATGCTGAAACGTTTCAAAGCCTTGGGTTGTCTAATGAATTTGAAGTTACATTTTTTACATTCCTATTTGGACTACTTGTCTGAAAACCTTGGTGCTGGTGGGAAGAACAAGAAGGTTTTCATCGGAATATCAAGGAGATGGAACGACGATACCAAAGTAAATGAAACGTGAACATGATTGCCGGATGCTTCACAGAGAAGATCCACAGGCCTTCTATAAGAGAAAAGGGGGATCTAGAGAAAAGGAAAAAGTGCAAGAATAAATTTCTAATAAAGTTGCAGAATGACTGTACAATAAATAAATGTATTTTATATATAAAATTGTGAATATTTTTGGTTACAATAAGTATTTTTCTTGTTCATGTCACTTGTATGTAACTTCACACATGGATTGTACAAAATCAATATTTGATGGTTAAAAAAAAATATTTATTTTTTTTTTTAAATCAGGACATTAGAAAACATAATAATCAGTCACTGGATTTGAAGTTTCATAAACCAAAATTTTACATAGCTGTGTAATTTGTCGGGCACCCACCGACAATAGAATAGCGCCAGATTTAGGAAGCTGGCTGAGGTCTGCAAAGTCTGTAGCCAGGTGACAAAATTGTCCAACCTGGGTTTCTTCCTTAAGTAGTCTCTGGTATGATGATATGGTATAATCCTGGCAGCCGGAGTCGAAATCCCTAGATTGCGGTTATGATCTCCAATCGGAATTGGAGCCCCTAGATTGAAGCCATGTAGCCAAGTGATCCTCTAGTTGAAGCCAAAGTCCCTAGACCGAGTCCACAAGGCATCCTGGTTCTGATCCCCTAGCCAGCTCCTAAGAGCTTAGACTAGATCATGCAACATCCATCAACAACCTGGTGACTCCAAGAAGTCCCCTTTTATAGCCATAACCTTCCCTTAGGATATACTGTGCCCTTATCAGATTGGTTGTACAAGGTTGCTTCTCTTATTGGATGGATTTCAAGCTGCATGGATAATGTTCATTTAAATGATGTGGATAGAAAGACTGAAGATATCTACATGTAGTCTGAAATCCATCATGAATCAATACTATTTTACACAGTCATAAGCAGCCCATGGGCATTCACCTGCATTCAAACCAATAACAGCTCATAGACCAGACAATCCATCTACCACTGGACCAAAGACAGGAAGTTAAATCCACTGCCTGCGGTAACCAACTTAATCCTATAGGCTACTCACACAACAAACCCAACAGAAAGGAAAAAAACATGGCTTCGATTATCCATCCAATGAAAACGCATAACCATTGTGAGCCATTGGACAATGCAATTGGACACTTGGTGACATGGTGCACGGCCCAATGAATCAAGTCTTTACTTCATATTCACGGTTTAAGCCCTTGGGTTCTAATATGCCCAGAGTACATATCCAGAAAGATTCTCTTTCTTTGAGCTAAACACAAGTCAACAATACATTGTAAGCAGATTCTATTACCAGTCCCACACCATTTTGTGACGCATAATCACACAGTGATCCAATTAAGATTCCAAGTCATCGAACATGTCCAAGCCATACGCAGAGGAGGCAATAGAATTAGGAAGCTCAAAGAAAGGGAATCTTTCTGGATATATACTCTGGGCACATTGGAACCCAAAGGCTTAAACCATGAATATGAAGTACAGACTTGATTCATTGGGCCATGCATGGACATAATGGACATAATTCTAATAGGCAGGACAGGTAATAAGGAGCACAAGTTATATGCTAAAATGTGTTGTGTGACAAGACAGACACAGGAAAGGACATGATAACAGGTGTAGGGACCAACAAGGTGAGACAAGGGGTATCAGGATAGGGTCAAGTAGGTATGAATGTAGTAATGGGGCAGGCATAGAGAATTGTATGTGAATGTGAATTACAATAAATCACTAAGGAAAGGAATATGTGAGTGTGTGCCTAATGTAAACTAATATTGTACTGGCAAAATTATAGATGGAAAGGGAGAAGGGGAGGGGGGAGAGAGGAGGCTGTAATTGACTACAAGGGTATGAGTTATGAGTGATCATAGGGATAGTGTTACATAAGTGGAAATACCTATGGAGGACCGGATGTGTAAGCGCATACCTTATACAAACCTATAGAGTGCTGATGGGTGAGAGTGTGATGTTAGATATAAGACATCCTATAGTGAATAGTGAGCCGTAATCAAGTGCAACAGGGATATTTCACGTGACTATGGGAACCTGGAAGGTAAAGAAAGGGGAGAAAAAACTGTTAGACAAGGTAATCAGACATAATGTAACCAGTTGATCAGACATGATCACCTGGTTTGAGACCCCCTGTCTTACACTATATAGATATCATGTTTATTCCCCATCTATCTTGCTCAGGAGAGCATCTCCCTCCCCCGGCACCAAGAGCAGCTCATACTCAATTGTTACATTGACTAGTAACACTGCACACAGAAATGCACCTTAATATTCCACTGTTAACCCTTTCCTCCCAGCAGTAACACACAACTCCTCACCTTGATATCATGGTGATTTATGGTCAGAATGACTTCAATGCGATCAGTGATTTCTATTCTAGCTCTGCTCACATAGATTTTATATCCACACTCAACTATAGGCCGTTCTTCATATTTTGGGGGCTTTTAGTCAGATATACTAGTTTGTGCCTGTATAGTATTGGTGTAGATGGGAGTGTAGGGCATGGGTTACATGGCACTGTGGTGGAATACTGATGGGAGGTATTGGTGCTGTGTTTGATGCTTCTACTGGGTATTTTCCTACAAATACTGGAACAGCTCACTGCTTAGAATGATCCTTCCCAGCTCTATAATATATTATATATACCCCACAATGCAGGCTCACACACACATTTGTCTCAAGTGTGTTGTAGGGACACAGATACAGTCTTGGTCATGTGACTAAAGGCTACTTTACACACTGCGATATCGGTCCCGATATCGCTAGTGTGGGTACCTGCCCCCATCTGTTGCGCGACACGGGCAAATCGTTGCCCATGCCGCACAACACCGACCAGACCCGTCACACATACTTACCTGCCCGGCGACGTCGCTGTGTCCGGCGAACCGCCTCCTTTCTAAGGGGGCGGTCCGTGCGGCGACACAGCGACGTCACTGAGCGACGGCCCAATAGCAGCGGAGGGGCGGAGATGAGTGGCCGGAACATCCCGCCCACCTCCTTCCTTCCTCATAGCGGCTGGGAGGCAGGTAAGGAGAGGTTCCTCGTTTCTGCGGTGTCACACGGAGCGATGTGTGCTACCGCAGGAGCGACGAACTACATCGTTACTGCTGCAGTAACGATAATCGAGAATGGAGACCCATGTCACCGATGAGCGATTTTGCACGTTTTTGCAACGATGCAAAATCGCTCATCGGTATCACACGCAGCAACATCGCTAATGCGGCCGGATGTGCGTCACAAATTCCGTGACCCCAACGACTCCGCATTAGCGATGTCGCAGCGTGTAAAGCCCCCTTTAGTGGGAGTGGTGTACAGGGTCTTAGCAGTAAAGAGTATTCCATATTTCTGCCAGATACCCACAGAGATATTGAAATCTGAAAAAAGAGACTTCTGCTCATTGAAGGTAAGAACTACTCACATAGCGTTCAACTCCACAGCAAACGAGTGCTCTAGCACTGGCATCTCAGCAGGGATATTCCCCTACTACACATGTGTGTCTAGGTCACTGTGACAGTTTACAGGACATAACTCAGGGCACCTAGACAGAAGGCAGAGGGACTACTTTCTATTTCTGGTGTAGAGCATATATATATATTTATACTATTACATGGGACACATGTACCTTGTATTACCATTATTCGCTGTATATGAACCCCTTTTCTCCGGGCATTATTTGTCTATAGCATTTTTCACGAACCTGAGGCAACTGAGAACCCTTCAGTGAAGGAATTCCACTAACCCTCACAATACCTACCAGGGGCCTCCCTGCAGTAACTCAGGTAGTTGTACCCATTCTCTTTCCGCATTCTATGTGTTCTTCTTCTTTCTTCTTTTTTTTCTTTTTTCTTCTTTTTATTTCTATCATGTAGTTCAGGGGTTTATAGATATATGTCCTGCATCTCATATTTCCTTTAGTGGTGCTTCTTACCCATTCTCATATCATTTACCCTAGTATTTCATGATCCTGAGGCGACTGAGAACCCTTTAATAAAGGAATCCTTTTTCACCTGAATTGTCAAGTGATACTTACCAGTGACTATCACGTAATGTTACAGGTAGTTCCATTTTCTTCCTCTTCTTTCTCTCCTTTCTTCTTTGTCACACGGTCCATTGTGTTATAGCCCACGTGTCATGATAACACTTGTACCATCTTTTCATTTAGATTCCACCTACAATTATTTACCGATTCCAGTTCTGGAATAGGCTTTCATCATCTACTCACTAGAATTCTCAAGTTCATAAGGTACTGAGACATATACATGTTCACACCATTATAAAGAACAAAGTATAAACATTGAGGTTTTTCTCACACCCATGTTCCTGTGTTCTTTGATATGATATGTGTTCATTTCCTTCACTATATAGGATTGCAAGTTTTCCATTTGTACCTTAATGGCAATGACGCTATACAATTGAACACATATCATCCTGTTATCCATATAGGTGTGTATTTACCTGCTTGACTATTTTTGGTTGTTTGATCCAGAATGTTTCTCCAGATAGGTCATGTGGAAATTTTCTTTCCTCAGTACAAATGTTTTCACTATGGCTTTGGAAAATTTTTTTGTATGTGCATCATGGTCATTTGACCCATTGTACTCTCAAGTAGCAATATATTGTACTGTTATGTTGTACTATGTACTAATTACGTGTTTATATGGTTTTGTAACCCTTTATGATCTTAGATAACTTTATCCTTGATAAAGACCTAAAAACAAGCTCGAAACGTTGGATGAATTATCCTTTTGCACAAATAAAGAATTTTCAGCATTCTAAGAGTTCTTTTCTTACGTTATTGATCACTATAGTGTGCCAGAGCTATTTCTATTGAATTGACTCTTATTTTTTCTGAGCACCTGCTATATACACAGTGAGCCAGACATATTCAATTTTCATTCAGAAGGCAGAGGGAAGCCTTAGCAGCTGAGCCTATATCTTGGCTTGTGAGCATTAGAACAGGCCGGCGATTACAGGGTAACATGAACAATGTCCAGCTTGCATTATGACTAGAACATGACAATATCCTTTTAAGTACTAACCTATGATGCGTTCCTAAGCAGTTGATGTTATATGTTCTACATTTCATTTTCTGCATACTTTACAAGTAGTAGAATTTGCTTTGATATAGGCAACTGGATTTTCATTTTTTTTCTGTTTATCAGTAGGACTTCAAAATAACAAAGGTGATCGCCTCCCGTTGCCTGGGAACCGTCCAGGCACAAGAGGGCTATGTGTCACCAGAAGGCGCACACACTCCCTCAAGGCCGGCAGACGTGCAATCCCAGGCACCTTCCAGTACCGACCAAGGTAGCGTCCTCCGAAACTACACTTGATCTTAGCCAAAAGGCCGAGAAGCTATAACCCGAATTGGTTACGGCCTTGAGTGGCACCCTGGCCTATACCGGACACATCTTAGGGAGAGGGAGACAAACCCACGCCTACAGAAGACATTTTGTCACCCAAGCCAAACCCTTGAAAAGGCTGTTTTGCAGAGCAAAAACAAGGAGAATGGTGCTTTTTGCAGCCGCTGCCCACTGCAATGAATCTGAATAACTCCTCCTTTTGGGCACAAGCACCTCCCCTCCCCCTTGCAGTCTTTCCAATTCATGATACAAAAAGACGGACGGACAGGACAGGACAGGACCATCTGCCTGACTTTCCGTCACTGCCACCCTTTGCCATCCTTGCCCGTAGAAAGCCCTTTCATCATCCCCAAACCCTAATCTTTTCCCTTCCCTTCCCAGCTGCGTCTCACTCCCTTTCATTAGGAAGTGAGCGCAGCCTTTTCTCCGTTCTGCACATGCGCGACGTTAAACACAAATGCGCAGGCGTGCGTTCCATTAGCCTCACTGCATTC
Organism: Anomaloglossus baeobatrachus; assembly: GCF_048569485.1. Lineage (NCBI taxonomy): Eukaryota > Metazoa > Chordata > Amphibia > Anura > Aromobatidae > Anomaloglossus > Anomaloglossus baeobatrachus. Next base: position 177,046 of record NW_027443726.1, on the reverse strand, counting down.
CACTCCCATACAGGAAGTGGGCACAGCTATTACTACGGTCGCACATAAAAGAACCCACGGCCACCACTGCACATAGCTGACTCCACCACAGGACACCCACTTCTACACCAACGCAGGTAAGACAGGATCGGCACCTCTATGCTCCCGTTACAATCAGGCTCAGTCACCATGTGATAACGCTCTCAACTCTTTAGTTGCAGGCTCCCCTTGCTTCACCTCCACTGGCTGTGCTGCCATTTCCTCTCCCACCTGGAAGGTATACTTTATTCCACTATTTTCCTGTTTCTCTCTTCCCCCTTTTCCCATAACCTACTTTTATCTGCATTTGTGGGGTATCTATATGCTATTTACATCATAGTTTTATTCATTAATATGGAAGGGAAGAGTGCCCATGAGAGTGTTGAACTGCGGAGAGCAAAAGATTAAGCTGCTCCGATTTGCCACCATTGATAAGCTGTTCTCAGTAGATACACATGCTATCCAAACAGCAGCATCCACCATTGCTTCAGCCCACCCATTCAGTGACAGCTCACCAAGTCAGCCAGAGGAGTGGTGTAAGGAATTACACGTAGGCACTGACTCCACACCTTCACATCACAAGAAGGGGGTCTACAGGCTAGTGCAAGAATACGAGCAAGTCTTCAGCAAACATCCGCTAGACTTTTGAAAAATAAAAGGGGTCAAACACTACATCCCCACAAGTGCACACCCACCCATCAAAGAGAGATATAAGCCAAATCTACCTGCACATTACCAGTGTACCAAGGACATGTTGAGCAACATGAAGGAGGCTGGGGTTATCCGTGACAGTTGTAGCCTCTGGGCAGCTCCGTTGGTCCTGTTAAAGAAGAAGGACAGCACCACTCCCCTGTATTGAGGAATAGCTAGCTGCATTGACAACTGCAAATTATTTTTCTACCCTTGATCTCACTAGTCACTATTGGCAAGTGTCCGTTGCTGAGGCAGACCGGGAGAAGACCGCCTTTGCCACCCCGATGGGTCTCTGCGAGTTCAAAAGCATGCCCTTCGAGCTGTGCAATTTGCCAGGAACCTTCCAGAGGCTGATGGAATGCTGCTTGGGACACCGAAACTTTGAAACGGTACTGCTATACCTTTATGATGTTATTGTTTATTCTAACGCAAACAAGATTTTAGGGTGTATAAAAAGGGAGATTAGATCCGATGATCCCAACGTATTGTTACCCCTCTATAAATCACTTGTAAGGCCACATCTGGAATATGGGGTAAAGTCCTGAGCAGGTTGATAACCATTGGTTTGAGCATGGTAGGGTGTAGTACGCATCTTCCTGCATCGGTAAAAGCTGCAGAAGTCCTTGAAGATTTCCGCTTCAAAGGCAGTGCCTTGATCTGTGAGGACTCTCTCTGAGTAGCCATGAGGTCTGCATAAGTGTGCTTGGAAGACCTTCGCTGCAGTATGGGCCATTAGATCTTTGACTTGTACCACAACCATAAATCTCGAGTAGTTGTCTACCATCGTAAGTGCATACGTGAGCTCACCTCGATATTCTGCAACAAAACTCCCTTTTTCGATTTCAGTTTCAGCAAACACTCCTCTTCCTGTAGAAAATATTTATCATTACCTAAGACAGTCATTCTAATGCATGACAATATTAAGGCAATTTAGTTAAAACTTGTTTTAACTCACCTTTAAGGGGATTGATGTATTTCATGGTCAATCCAGGTTTGTCAGTGATGGCACTGACATAATGTATGGCGTCTTTTTCGGGCGTTATCCTTTGCCTTTTCATTGTGAAAATCCAGTTGCCTATATCAAAGCAAATTCTACTACTTGGAAAGTATGCAGAAAATGAAATGTAGAACATATAACATCAACTACTTAGGAACGCATCATAGGTTAGTACTTAAAAGGATATTGTCATGTTCTAGTCATAATGCAAGCTGGACATTTTTCATGTTACCCTGTAATCGCCGGCCTGTTCTAATGCTCACAAGCCAAGATATAGGCTCAGCTGCTAAGGCTTCCCTCTGCCTTCTGAATGAAAATTGAATATGTCTGGCTCACTGTGTATATAGCAGGTGCTCAGAAAAAATAAGAGTCAATTCAATAGAAATAGCTCTGGCACACTATAGTGATCAATAACGTAAGAAAAGAACTCTTAGAATGCTGAAAATTCTTTATTTGTGCAAAAGGATAATTCATCCAACGTTTCGAGCTTGTTTTTAGGTCTTTATCAAGGATAAAGTTATCTAAGATCATAAAGGGTTACAAAACCATATAAACACGTAATTAGTACATAGTACAACATAACAGTACAATATATTGCTACTTGAGAGTACAATGGGTCAAATGACCATGATGCACATACAAAAAAATTTTCCAAAGCCATAGTGAAAACATTTGTACTGAGGAAAGAAAATTTCCACATGACCTATCTGGAGAAACATTCTGGATCAAACAACCAAAAATAGTCAAGCAGGTAAATACACACCTATATGGATAACAGGATGATATGTGTTCAATTGTATAGCGTCATTGCCATTAAGGTACAAATGGAAAACTTGCAATCCTATATAGTGAAGGAAATGAACACATATCATATCAAAGAACACAGGAACATGGGTGTGAGAAAAACCTCAATGTTTATACTTTGTTCTTTATAATGGTGTGAACATGTATATGTCTCAGTACCTTATGAACTTGAGAATTCTAGTGAGTAGATGATGAAAGCCTATTCCAGAACTGGAATCGGTAAATAATTGTAGGTGGAATCTAAATGAAAAGATGGTACAAGTGTTATCATGACACGTGGGCTATAACACAATGGACCGTGTGACAAAGAAGAAAGGAGAGAAAGAAGAGGAAGAAAATGGAACTACCTGTAACATTACGTGATAGTCACTGGTAAGTATCACTTGACAATTCAGGTGAAAAAGGATTCCTTTATTAAAGGGTTCTCAGTCGCCTCAGGATCATGAAATACTAGGGTAAATGATATGAGAATGGGTAAGAAGCACCACTAAAGGAAATATGAGATGCAGGACATATATCTATAAACCCCTGAACTACATGATAGAAATAAAAAGAAGAAAAAAGAAAAAAAAGAAGAAAGAAGAAGAACACATAGAATGCGGAAAGAGAATGGGTACAACTACCTGAGTTACTGCAGGGAGGCCCCTGGTAGGTATTGTGAGGGTTAGTGGAATTCCTTCACTGAAGGGTTCTCAGTTGCCTCAGGTTCGTGAAAAATGCTATAGACAAATAATGCCCGGAGAAAAGGGGTTCATATACAGCGAATAATGGTAATACAAGGTACATGTGTCCCATGTAATAGTATAAATATATATATATTGTACTAAGCTCTACACCAGAAATAGAAAGTAGTCCCTATGCCTTCTGTCTAGGTGCCCTGAGTTATGTCCTGTAAACTGTCACAGTGACCTAGACACACATGTGTAGTAGGGGAATATCCCTGCTGAGATGCCAGTGCTAAAACACTCGTTTGCTGTGGAGTTGAACGCTATGTGAGCAGTTCTTACCTTCAATGAGCAGAAGTCTCTTTTTTCAGATTTCAATATCTCTGTGGGTATCTGGCAGAAATATGGAATACTCTTTACTGCTAAGACCCTGTACACCACTCCCACTAAAGGGGGCTTTACACGCTGCGACATCGCTAATGCGGAGTCGTTGGGGTCACGGAATTTGTGACGCACATCCAGCCGTATTAGCGATGTTGCTGCGTGTGATACCGATGAGCGATTTTGCATCGTTGCAAAAACGTGCAAAATCGCTCATCGGTGACATGGGTCTCCATTCTCGATTATCGTTACTGCAGCAGTAACGATGTAGTTCGTCGCTCCTGCGGTAGCACACATCGCTCCGTGTGACACCGCAGAAACGAGGAACCTCTCCTTACCTGCCTCCCAGCCGCTATGAGGAAGGAAGGAGGTGGGCGGGATGTTCCGGCCACTCATCTCCGCCCCTCCGCTGCTATTGGGCGGTCGCTCAGTGACGTCGCTGTGACGCCGCACGGACCGCCCCCTTAGAAAGGAGGCGGTTCGCCGGACACAGCGACGTTGCCGGGCAGGTAAGTATGTGTGACGGGTCTGGTCGGTGTTGTGCGGCATGGGCAGCGATTTGCCCGTGTCGCGCAACAGATGGGGGCGGGTACCCACACTAGCGATATCGGGACCGATATCGCAGTGTGTAAAGTAGCCTTTAGTCACATGACCAAGACTGTATCTGTGTCCCTACAACACACTTGAGACAAATGTGTGTGTGAGCCTGCATTGTGGGGTATATATAATATATTATAGAGCTGGGAAGGATCATTCTAAGCAGTGAGCTGTTCCAGTATTTGTAGGAAAATACCCAGTAGAAGCATCAAACACAGCACCAATACCTCCCATCAGTATTCCACCACAGTGCCATGTAACCCATGCCCTACACTCCCATCTACACCAATACTATACAGGCACAAACTAGTATATCTGACTAAAAGCCCCCAAAATATGAAGAACGGCCTATAGTTGAGTGTGGATATAAAATCTATGTGAGCAGAGCTAGAATAGAAATCACTGATCGCATTGAAGTCATTCTGACCATAAATCACCATGATATCAAGGTGAGGAGTTGTGTGTTACTGCTGGGAGGAAAGGGTTAACAGTGGAATATTAAGGTGCATTTCTGTGTGCAGTGTTACTAGTCAATGTAACAATTCAGTATGAGCTGCTCTTGGTGCCGGGGGAGGGAGATGCTCTCCTGAGCAAGATAGATGGGGAATGAACATGATATCTATATAGTGTAAGGCAGGGGGTCTCAAACCAGGTGATCATGTCTGATCAACTGGTTACATTATGTCTGATTACCTTGTCTAACAGTTTTTTCTCCCCTTTCTTTACCTTCCAGGTTCCCATAGTCACGTGAAATATCCCTGTTGCACTTGATTACGGCTCACTATTCACTATAGGATGTCTTATATCTAACATCACACTCTCACCCATCAGCACTCTATAGGTTTGTATAAGGTATGCGCTTACACATCCGGTCCTCCATAGGTATTTCCACTTATGTAACACTATCCCTATGATCACTCATAACTCATACCCTTGTAGTCAATTACAGCCTCCTCTCTCCCCCCTCCCCTTCTCCCTTTCCATCTATAATTTTGCCAGTACAATATTAGTTTACATTAGGCACACACTCACATATTCCTTTCCTTAGTGATTTATTGTAATTCACATTCACATACAATTCTCTATGCCTGCCCCATTACTACATTCATACCTACTTGACCCTATCCTGATACCCCTTGTCTCACCTTGTTGGTCCCTACACCTGTTATCATGTCCTTTCCTGTGTCTGTCTTGTCACACAACACATTTTAGCATATAACTTGTGCTCCTTATTACCTGTCCTGCCTATTAGAATTATGTCCATTATGTCCATGCATGGCCCAATGAATCAAGTCTGTACTTCATATTCATGGTTTAAGCCTTTGGGTTCCAATGTGCCCAGAGTATATATCCAGAAAGATTCCCTTTCTTTGAGCTTCCTAATTCTATTGCCTCCTCTGCGTATGGCTTGGACATGTTCGATGACTTGGAATCTTAATTGGATCACTGTGTGATTATGCGTCACAAAATGGTGTGGGACTGGTAATAGAATCTGCTTACAATGTATTGTTGACTTGTGTTTAGCTCAAAGAAAGAGAATCTTTCTGGATATGTACTCTGGGCACATTAGAACCCAAGGGCTTAAACCGTGAATATGAAGTAAAGACTTGATTCATTGGGCCGTGCACCATGTCACCAAGTGTCCAATTGCATTGTCCAATGGCTCACAATGGTTATGCGTTTTCATTGGATGGATAATCGAAGCCATGTTTTTTTCCTTTCTGTTGGGTTTGTTGTGTGAGTAGCCTATAGGATTAAGTTGGTTACCGCAGGCAGTGGATTTAACTTCCTGTCTTTGGTCCAGTGGTAGATGGATTGTCTGGTCTATGAGCTGTTATTGGTTTGAATGCAGGTGAATGCCCATGGGCTGCTTATGACTGTGTAAAATAGTATTGATTCATGATGGATTTCAGACTACATGTAGATATCTTCAGTCTTTCTATCCACATCATTTAAATGAACATTATCCATGCAGCTTGAAATCCATCCAATAAGAGAAGCAACCTTGTACAACCAATCTGATAAGGGCACAGTATATCCTAAGGGAAGGTTATGGCGGATGCAGGAAGATGCGCACTACACCCTACCATGCTCAAACCAATGGTTATCAACCTGCTCAGGACTTTACCCCATATTCCAGATGTGGCCTTACAAGTGATTTATAGAGGGTTAACAATACGTTGGGATCACCGGATCTAATCTCCCTTTTTATACACCCTAAAATCTTGTTTGCTTTAGAATAAACAATAACATCATAAAGGTATAAGATGACGCCATTATTAGCGTCACCATACCGCTACTCTGCCTTCTAAAACGGTCTCTGCTCAAAACCAAACATGATGCATTGCAGGCGGAGCGCGATGAGTTGCAGCAAGAAACAGTAGTGGGTGTGGGTGATAACACACAGCCCAGCCTCGTCTCATCACAACGTGCAGTGGAGGACTATGACGAGGAGGAGGATGAAGACATGGAGCAAATCTCCGGCCAAATTGAGGATATGACATGCACACCAGTCATATCCTCGGTTCAGCGTGGCTGGCCAGAGGACAGGGTAGATGAGGAGGAGGAGGAGGAGGAGGAGGACAGCATGTTCAGTCAACGTGTTGGTCAGGCTACTGAAGTCCTGGCTGTTAAGAGTCTGGCGCACATGGCTGACTTTATGGTAAGCTGCCTGTCTCGTGACCCTCGCTTTAAGAACATCTTGGCCGACAATCATTACTGGTTGGTAACACTGTTAGACCCACGCTACAAGGAGAACTTTATGTCTCTTATTCCCGAGGCGGAGAGGTCAACCAAAATGCAGCAGTTCCGGAAGGCCATAGTCACGGAAGTAGGCAAAGCATTCCCCTCACAAAACGCTAGCGGCATAGGTCAGGAATCAGTGGACAACCAAGGCGTACAGCCGAGAGAGGCACAAGTCCAATCCGCCAGAGGTAGGGGAACAGTCTTTAAGATGTGGGACAGTTTTCTCAGCCCCTCACGTACCACAGCCCCTGAGGTGCGGGGTAGTGCCACAAGAAATCCTAAGTTTGCCCAGATGCTCAAGGAGTACCTTGCAGATCGAACAACTGTACTCCGACATTCCTCTGTGCCTTACAATTATTGGGTATCCAAGGTGGACACGTGGCATGAATTGGCTCTCTACGCCTTGGAAGTCCTGGCCTGCCCTGCCGCTAGCGTTTTGTCAGAGCGTGTTTTTAGTGCCGCAGGTGGAATCATTACAGATAAACGCACCCGCCTGTCAACTGAAAATGCTGACAGGCTGACTCTGATCAAGATGAACAAGGGTTGGATTGGGCCAGACTTCACCACACCACCAGCAAATGAGAGCGGAATTTAAAGTTTGTAACGGGAATTTGCCATGTACCTCCAGTCACCCATGGGTACACACTTCTGGACTTTGGATAATCGCTGGACTGCTCCTCCTTCTCCTCATGCGCCACCATGATGACCGTTACAAGAGTTAGGCCTTTGTTTCAGGTATACCCCCAGTGGTAAATTTTTTCGCCCATTCTTTGCAGAATGGACATTACAACGACAGGAGACCCGCTCCTTTGCAATGGGAACAATGTTTTGAGGCCCTCATGCACGTCTCTATGCAGGGACAACGTGGAGCCTCCCAATTTTTGGCTGCCCTGCCAAAGGGCTATACTATAATACACCCACTTCCTGACAATGGACACTTAATGTTTTGAGGCCCTCATGCACGTCTCTATCCAGGGACAACGTGGAGCCTCCCAATTTTTGGCTGCCCTGCCAAAGGGCTATACTACAAAAGACCCACTTCCTGACAATGGACACTTAATGTTTTGAGGCCCTCATGCACGTCTCTATCCAGGGACAACGTGGAGCCTCCCAATTTTTGGCTGCCCTGCCTAAGGGCTATACTATAATACACCCACTTCCTGACAATGGACACTTAATGTTTTGAGGCCCTCATGCACGTCTCTATCCAGGGACAACGTGGAGCCTCCCAATTTTTGGCTGCCCTGCCAAAGGGCTATACTACAAAAGACCCACTTCCTGACAATGGACACTTAATGTTTTGAGGCCCTCATGCACGTCTCTATCCAGGGACAACGTGGAGCCTCCCAATTTTTGGCTGCCCTGCCTAAGGGCTATACTATAATACACCCACTTCCTGACAATGGACACTTAATGTTTTGAGGCCCTCATGCACGTCTCTATCCAGGGACAACGTGGAGCCTCCCAATTTTTGGCTGCCCTGCCAAAGGGCTATACTATAATACACCCACTTCCTGACAATGGACACTTAATGTTTTGAGGCCCTCATGCACGTCTCTATCCAGGGACAACGTGGAGCCTCCCAATTTTTGGCTGCCCTGCCAAAGGGCTATACTACAAAAGACCCACTTCCTTCCAATGGGCACTTCAGGTTTACAGGCCCTCATGCACGTCTCTATCCAGGGACAACGTGGAGCCTCCCAATTTTTGGCTGCCCTGCCTAAGGGCTATACTATAATACACCCACTTCCTGACAATGGACACTTAATGTTTTGAGGCCCTCATGCATGTCTCTATCCAGGGACAACGTGGAGCCTCCCAATTTTTGGCTGCCCTGCCAAAGGGCTATACTACAAAAGACCCACTTCCTTCCAATGGGCACTTCAGGTTTACAGGCCCTCATGCACGTCTCTATCCAGGGACAACGTGGAGCCTCCCAATTTTTGGCTGCCCTGCCAAAGGGCTATACTACAAAAGACCCACTTCCTTCCAATGGGCACTTCAGGTTTACAGGCCCTCATGCACGTCTCTATCCAGGGACAACGTGGAGCCTCCCAATTTTTGGCTGCCCTGCCTAAGGGCTATACTATAATACACCCACTTCCTGACACTGGACACTTAATGTTTTGAGGCCCTCATGCACGTCTCTATCCAGGGACAACGTGGAGCCTCCCAATTTTTGGCTGCCCTGCCTAAGGGCTATACTACAATAGACCCACTTCCTTACAATGGGCACTTCAGGTTTACAGGCCATCATGCACGTCTGTATGCAGGGGCATTGGTGAACCTCACAATTTTGGACTGCCCTGGCAAAGGAAAATACTACAAAGACTCAGTTCCTCAAAATGGGCACATTAGACTCAGAGGCCTTTATGTACGTCTCTTCTCAGGGACATCGGAGTGCCACACAATGTTTTACGTAAAATCTTTCATGTATTGATCTCAAAAAGTAACATACATTAGCTCTATCTCACTATTGGGTATGTGCCCTTAACATTTCCGCTATGAAAAATCATTTTGGTGTCATTTTGGAAGGTTTTCTGGTGAGTCCGTAAAAATGGCGTAAAACGTGGACAAAATTATTCACAGCTGTGACTTTTGAGTGATAAATGCTTCAAGGGGTCTTCCCCATGCTGTTGCCATGTCATTTGAGCACTCTTCGGAGACTTTTGTGCCATTTTTAGGGTTTCTACATGCTGCCGGTGGTCATTTCACAAAAATACTCGGGTCTCCCATAGGATAACATTGGGCTCGGTGCTCGGGCCGAGTACACGAGTATCTTGGGAGGCTCGGCCCGAGCTTCGAGCACCCGAGCTTTTTAGTACTCGCTCATCACTACTAATAAACCTAAAAAATAAAAATAAATTGAATAAAAATCATGAATGTTGTGTTATAACAGGAAATTCGGTGTAAGAATGAATATCCGGGATGAGAGTTCAGCGAATGAGTTATAGAAATTGTTACAAAAAGGAGTGTGTACGGTTTATGCGTAAATTTTCAGAATGCGTACATGAAAATTATATGTATGTGAGAATGTCCCCCATGCTTTGTAAAAAGTTATTTATGAAAATGTAAATAAAATATATAAAAATGCCTAATTATTTATAATTTATGAGAAAGATATATATGTATGGAAGAATGTTATAAGGTGTCCAAGAACCATAAAGAAAAAGGGTGCATATATAATGTTAGAGGTCTAGAGTTCCACCAGGCTATATCACCCCTAAAGAAATAGAAAGAAGACCTTACTACCTGTGTACCCCAAAAAAAGCTATATTTCTTAGCCAGGATTATGGTGGAGATATGCACAAGTGAAATAAGAATATAAAGTAATACAATAAGATTATAAAACCAATATGTGTGCATTCATGCACCACCCGGTACGCTACCCTTGCCAAATTGTTCACTCTAGATCCCCACACGATCCATGAAGCCGTTCCCCCGGTCACACCGCCTGCTGCCGGTTCCCACTCATCCCTGGGGGAGTTAGGCGAGTGGTATCGAGAGCTACATGTCGGCACTGATGATACCCCCATACACCACAAGGAAGGGGTATACCGGGTGGTACAGGAGTATGAGCGGGTTTTTAGCAAGCACCCTCTAGATTTTGGGCAGATTAAAGGGGTTCAACACCACATCCCTACCGGTACACACTCCCCTATTAAAGAGAGATACAGGCCTATTCCCCCTGCGCACTACCAATGCGCCAAAGACATGTTGAGGAACATGAAGGAGGCAGAGGTTATTAGGGACAGCTGTAGTCCCTGGGCCGCTCCGTTGGTGCTGGTTAAGAAGAAGGATGGCACCATGCGGATGTGAGTGAATTACCGGAAGATTAACCAGATAACGCATAAGGATGCTTACCCTCTGCCCCGCATCAAAGAGTCCCTGGCCTCGCTGAGAACCGCTAACTACTTCTCCACCCTTGACCTCACCAGCGGGTACTGGCAGGTGGCCGTGGCACCGGAGGACCGAGAGAAGACTGCCTATGGGACCGTTTTGCTGTACTTGGATGATGTGATTGTGTACTCACAGACGTATGAAGCCCACCTGGAGCACCTAGCCGAGGTGTTCGCGTCCCTTGCCAAGTATGGGATGAAGTTGAAGCCCTCAAAGTGTCATCTGCTGAAACCCAGAGTGCAGTACCTAGGACATGTGGTTGGTGCGGAAGGTGTCGCCCCCAACCCCGGCCATTCACTGAGAAGGTGCACGTCTACCAACAACGGGTGAACCTGGATCCGCTGCCCCGACAGGACTGGCAGGAAGCTCAGGACCAGGCACCTGCTGTCCGCCTGGTCAAGACTCTAGTGGAACAGGGTTCTGCTGGGATAGACCCTGCTGCCCCTGCCGAAGCCCAACGTCTGTGGCAAGAACGGACCCGGCTATACCTACACCAGGGGAAGTTGTATCGCGAGCTGATTAATCCAAAGACTCACGAGAAGATCCGCCAGCTGGTGATTCCCCAGGCTAAAGTGCCCACCGTCCTGCAAGCATACCATGATGGTGCAGTGCACTTCGGGTGGAAGAAGCTAGAGATGTTGTTAAGAGAGCGGTTCTATTGGAGTGGAATGCGGGAATCTGTGGAGGCCTGGTGCCGAGAATGTGGCCCTTGCGCATTGAGAAGGAAGGACGAGGCCAGCCAGAAGGCACCCCTACACCCGATCATTACACACCAACCGCTGGAGCTGGTTGCCCTTGACCATGTAAAGCTCACCCCCAGCCGAAGTGGGTACACCTACGCTCTGACCATCGTAGACCACTACTCGAGGTTCCTGGTGGTTGTCCCAGTTAAGGACTTAACCGGCCGCACCGCTGCTAAGGCTTTCCAGGCTTATTTCTGTTGACCGCATTGGTACCCGGAGAGGGTGCTTACCGACCAGGGTCCGGCCTTTGAAGCAGAGGTATTCCAGGAATTCTGCCAGTTGTACGGCTGCAAGAAAATCCGGACCACGCCTTACCACGCCCAAACCAATGGCATTTGTGAAAAGATGAACCACTTGGTCCTGGGCCTCCTCAAGACGTTACCACTGGAAGAGCGGAACCTGTGGCTTGAGAAGCTACCTGACCTGGTCGATATGTACAACAACATCCCTTCCAGCTCTACGAAATGCACTCCAGCATACCTGATGAGAGCTCGTCCCGGCCGGCAACCAGTGGATCTGGAAATGGGCTTGGAAGCTTCAGAAGCACTCCTGTCGACAGCTGAATGGGACACTCGGCGGAGGACACAGTACCGACAGGTCCAGGAGTATGTTGAAAAGAACTTGTGCCGGAGTCGGGGACAACAGGAGCAGTGCTTCAACAAGAAGGCGCCTGCCGGTTCCTTCCAACCTGGGGATGTAGTGCTGAAACGGAAAAGAAGGGCCCACAAGCTGGATGATCAATGGGAAAAAACCCCGTATGTAGTCCAGCCCACAGGATGGGAGAATGGGAAGGCCTACCAGATCAGCCGTGACCAGGGGGGGACTTTGGCCACGGTTTCCCGAGACCACCTGAAGAAGTGCCCACCAGCATTGAGAGTAGCGGATGAGGCTCCAGTTCCCAGTCCAGTGGAGAAGGAAAAAGAGGTAATCCACACCATGATGGGTGATTTTCCAGCAGACTGGCCTACACAGAACGGTGCGGTGATCCTTCCAGTGATACTGTTCCCACAACCCGTGGATGAAGAAATGATGGAAACGGTTAACCGCGAGCCAGTGCCCAGGGATGTACCTGTACCCAGCTCCCCTACGCCTCCGCCTGCCCCACATGATAGCAGGGAGGAGGAACTGACTGTTCCCTCTGCCCCACTGCCTGTCACCACTGACACCGGACCCCGAAGGTCCACTCGCTCCAACCTAGGTAGACCCCCACTTAGGTACAGGGAAACTACTCTTTAAAAGGGGGGGGCTTTATGTGTTGAGTGTACCAGTTTGAAAGTTTTAAATGATAAGTAAAGATGATCAACCTCTATAAATCACTTGTAAGGCTACATCTGGAATATGGGAACCAGTTTTGGGATCCACATTTTAAAAAGGACATTCAGAAGTTAGAGTCAGTTCAAAGGTGGGCAACTAGACTACTACAAGGAATGGAAGGCCTCCCATATGATGACAAGTTGAAAAAGTTATTAAGTGATTATTGGCTGCAATGGGGCTTTCTGGCTGGTGCCAGCCTCTCTTCTTAGCACACAGGAACCACAATCCCTACACCATGCTTCAATGGATTCTCTCATCCCAGCCCAGTAAAACTACATATTTTACACAGTCATAAGCAGCCCATGGGCATTCACCTGCATTCAAACCAATAACAGCTCATAGACCAGACAATCCATCTACCACTGGACCAAAGACAGGAAGTTAAATCCACTGCCTGCGGTAACCAACTTAATCCTATAGGCTACTCACACAACAAACCCAACAGAAAGGAAAAAAACATGGCTTCGATTATCCATCCAATGAAAACGCATAACCATTGTGAGCCATTGGACAATGCAATTGGACACATGGTGACATGGTGCACGGCCCAATGAATCAAGTCTTTACTTCATATTCACGGTTTAAGCCCTTGGGTTCTAATGTGCCCAGAGTACATATCCAGAAAGATTCTCTTTCTTTGAGCTAAACACAAGTCAACAATACATTGTAAGCAGATTCTATTACCAGTCCCACACCATTTTGTGACGCATAATCACACAGTGATCCAATTAGGATTCCAAGTCATCGAACATGTCCAAGCCATACGCAGAGGAGGCAATAGAATTAGGAAGCTCAAAGAAAGGGAATCTTTCTGGATATATACTCTGGGCACATTGGAACCCAAAGGCTTAAACCATGAATATGAAGTACAGACTTGATTCATTGGGCCATGCATGGACATAATGGACATAATTCTAATAGGCAGGACAGGTAATAAGGAGCACAAGGGATATGCTAAAATGTGTTGTGTGACAAGACAGACACAGGAAAGGAGATGATAACAGGTGTAGGGACCAACAAGGTGAGACAAGGGGTATCAGGATAGGGTCAAGTAGGTATGAATGTAGTAATGGGGCAGGCATAGAGAATTGTATGCGAATGTGAATTACAATAAGTCACTAAGGAAAGGAATATGTGAGTGTGTGCCTAATGTAAACTAATATTGTACTGGCAAAATTATAGATGGAAAGGGAGAAGGGGAGAGGGGAGAGAGGAGGCTGTAATTGACTACAAGGGTATGAGTTATGAGTGATCATAGGGATAGTGCTACATAAGTGGAAATACCTATGGAGGACCGGATGTGTAAGCGCATACCTTATACAAACCTATAGAGTGCTGATGGGTGAGAGTGTGATGTTAGATATAAGACATCCTATAGTGAATAGTGAGCCGTAATCAAGTGCAACAGGGATATTTCACGTGACTATGGGAACCTGGAAGGTAAAGAAAGGGGAGAAAAAACTGTTAGACAAGGTAATCAGACAAACATGACAAATAAAAAACAAGGAAGAATGGAACTCCATACATACTGGAACCATATATAGTGTGAACACGAAAAAGAACCGGGCGTTAGAAAAAATGTGCACGGCCCAATGAATCAAGTCGGTTCTTCATATTCATGGTTTAAGCCCTTGGGTTCCAACGTGCCCAGAGTATATATCCAGAAAGATTCCCTTTCTTTGAGCTTCCTAATTCTATCGCCTCCTCTGCGTATGGCTGGGACATGTTCGATGACTTGGAATCTTAATTGGGCCACTGTGCGATTATGCGTCACAAAATGGTGTGGGACTGGTAATAGAATCTGCTTACAACGTATTGTTGACTTGTGCTTAGCACAAAGAAAGGGAATCTTTCTGGATATGTACTCTGGACACATTAGAACCCAAGGGCTTAAACCGTGAATATGAAGTACAGACTTGATTCATTGGGCCGTGCACCATGTCACCATGTGTGCAATTGCATTGTCCAATGGCTCACAATGGTTATGCGTTTTCATTGGATGGATAATCGAAGCCATGTTTTTTTCCTTTCTCTTGGGTTTGTTGTGTGAGTAGACTATAGGATTAAGTTAGTTACCGCAGGCAGTGGATTTAGCTTCCTGTCTTTGGTCCAGTGGTAGATTGATTGTTTGGTCTATGAGCTGTTATGGGTTTTAATCCAGGTGAATGCCCATGGGCTGCTTATAACTGTGTGAAATATGTAGTTTTACTGGGCTGGGATGAGAGAATCCATCGAAGCATGGTGTAGGGATTGTGGTTCCTGTGTGCTAAGAAGAAAGGCTGGCACCAGCCAGAAAGCCCCATTACAGCCAATAATCAACCGCTAGCCGCTGGAACTCGTTGCTCTAGATCATGTCAAACTCACACCAAGCAGGAATAGATACATTAGCCCACCATCCCACCCAAAGAGCAACTTCTGCTGCGCAGCTGGCTTTCTAGGCAGCAGCGCTATCGTGATGTCAGCGGGGGACATTGTGACAAGCCAGTGTTCCGTCACTTCATGTTGTGCACTGTTCAAACGGAAAATACATCAACAGGCAGACTACAGAAAAGCTTACTAACAAAGGTTAGAGAGGGGCTTTCTCAGAGGGCTTTTTACAGTTTGTCTATTCCCAATTAGCCGTTTAAGTATGCTTAATGAAAGTACTAATTCTTTCATAGGCCGCCCATTCTTAGTATTTGACGTTCCTTATATTGCGGTATCAGGCTTCGCAGCAGGTTGCAAAACATTCATCACCCATGACTGTCCCCAATTGGGCTCAGAAGCTAAATGTCTATCATGACCTCTCTTTTTGAAAGTCCAAGAGCAAGCAAACTCTTCCTCCAGGAGAGGGAGCCAACAGATCACTAAAGACATCATCATTGCTCAAAGAAAACACCGAAAAACAATGGAAGCTTTAATTGGAGTGGAATCTGATAGACAGCACCTGATGCCAAGTCTGCATCTTCTAACACCTGCAGTCACTGCAGCAGCTGAATCCAATGTGTCCAAAAGGGATCTATTCTATTCAATTGCAAATGATCTAGATAAGACTGAGAATAAGATACTGCACGGGACATAGCAGAGTTGGTCAAGTTGAGTGGAGATGAGTTTGCTATTTGGCACAGCTTTTGCATCAATAAAGCAAGTAAAAGGTGTGAAAGATAAAAAAAAGGGTGAAAGTGTGAAAAGTGAATTGGCCAAATTGAGGTGCATATAAAGTTTTTGCTTTCTTTCAATTCACTAATGGGGCTCATTTGAATCAGGTGAATTGAGTTCTGCTTTTGGAAACTGGGTTAAGAAGGGGTGCACCGGTCCTGGAGGTACTGCAATACCAGGTCAATGCGTGGAGTGGACAGAGCAAGATTTTTTCCATCTCCTTGTTCTAAAAATCCATTTAATATATGGTCCCCAGAGAGGGGACGTATCAGATATTAAACTGATAAGAACAGATTTAATTTTTTTTTTTTTCTGTTTATCAGTAGGACTTCAAAATAACAAAGGTGATCGCCTCCCGTTGCCTGGGAACCGTCCAGGCACAAGAGGGCTATGTGTCACCAGAAGGCGCACACACTTCCTCAAGGCCGGCAGACGTGCAATCCCAGGCACCTTCCAGTACCGACCAAGGTAGCGTCCTCCGAAACTACACTTGATCTTAGCCAAAAGGCCGAGAAGCTATAACCCGAATTGGTTACGGCCTTGAGTGGCACCCTGGCCTATACCGGACACATCTTAGGGAGAGGGAGACAAACCCACGCCTACAGAAGACATTTTGTCACCCAAGCCAACCCTTGAAAAGGCTGTTTTGCAGAGCAAAAACAAGAAGAATGGTGCTTTTTGCAGCCGCCGCCCACTGCAATGAATCTGAATAACTCCTCCTTTTGGACACAAGCACCTCCCCTCCCCCTTGCAGTCTTTCCAATTCATGATACAAAAAGACGGACGGACAGGACAGGACAGGACAGGCTGCCTGACTTTCCGTCACTGCCACCCTTTGCCATCCTTGTCCGTAGAAAGCCCTTTCATCATCCCCAAACCCTAATCTTTTCCCTTCCCTTCCCAGATGCGTCTCACTCCCTTTCATTAGGAAGTGAGCGCAGCCTTTTCTCCGTTCTGCACATGCGCGACGTTAAACACAAATGCGCAGGCGTGCGTTCCATTACCCTCACTGCATTCCACTCCCATACAGGAAGTGGGCGCAGCTATTACTACGGTCGCACATAAAAGAACCCACGGCCACCACTGCACATAGCTGACTCCACCACAGGACACCCACTTCTACACCAACGCAGGTAAGACAGGATCGGCACCTCTATGCTCCCGTTACAATCAGGCTCAGTCACCATGTGATAACGCTCTCAACTCTTTAGTTGCAGGCTCCCCTTGCTTCACCTCCACTGGCTGTGCTGCCATTTCCTCTCCCACCTGGAAGGTATACTTTATTCCACTATTTTCCTGTTTCTCTCTTCCCCCTTTTCCCATAACCTACTTTTATCTGCATTTGTGGGGTATCTATATGCTATTTACATCATAGTTTTATTCATTAATATGGAAGGGAAGAGTGCCCATGAGAGTGTTGAACTGCGGAGAGCAAGAAATTAAGCTGCTCCGATTTGCCACCATTGATAAGCTGTTCTCAGTAGATACACATGCTATCCAAACAGCAGCATCCACCATTGCTTCAGCCCACCCATTCAGTGACAGCTCACCAAGTCAGCCATAGGAGTGGTGTAAGGAATTACACGTAGGCACTGACTCCACACCTTCACATCACAAGAAGGGGGTCTACAGGCTAGTGCAAGAATACGAGCAAGTCTTCAGCAAACATCCGCTAGACTTTTGAAGAATAAAAGGGGTCAAACACTACATCCCCACAAGTGCACACCCACCCATCAAAGAGAGATATAAGCCAAAACTACCTGCACATTACCAGTGTACCAAGGACATGTTGAGCAACATGAAGGAGGCTGGGGTTATCCGTGACAGTTGTAGCCTCTGGGCAGCTCCGTTGGTCCTGTTAAAGAAGAAGGACAGCACCACTCCCCTGTATTGAGGAATAGCTAGCTGCATTGAGAACTGCAAATTATTTTTCTACCCTTGATCTCACTAGTCGCTATTGGCAAGTGTCCGTTGCTGAGGCAGACCGGGAGAAGACCGCCTTTGCCACCCCGATGGGTCTCTGCGAGTTCAAAAGCATGCCCTTCGAGCTGTGCAATTTGCCAGGAACCTTCCAGAGGCTGATGGAATGCTGCTTGGGACACCGAAACTTTGAAACGGTACTGCTATACCTTTATGATGTTATTGTTTATTCTAAAGCAAACAAGATTTTAGGGTGTATAAAAAGGGAGATTAGATCCGGTGATCCCAACGTATTGTTACCCCTCTATAAATCACTTGTAAGGCCACATCTGGAATATGCCCTACACTCCCATCTACACCAATACTATACAGGCACAAACTAGTATATCTGACTAAAAGCCCCTAAAATATGAAGAACGGCCTATAGTTGAGTGTGGATATAAAATCTATGTGAGCAGAGCTAGAATAGAAATCACTGATCGCATTGAAGTCATTCTGACCATAAATCACCATGATATCAAGGTGAGGAGTTGTGTGTTACTGCTGGGAGGAAAGGGTTAACAGTGGAATATTAAGGTGCATTTCTGTGTGCAGTGTTACTAGTCAATGTAACAATTCAGTATGAGCTGCTCTTGGTGCCGGGGGAGGGAGATGCTCTCCTGAGCAAGATAGATGGGGAATAAACATGATATCTATATAGTGTAAGGCAGGGGGTCTCAAACCAGGTGATCATGTCTGATCAACTGGTTACATTATGTCTGATTACCTTGTCTAACAGTTTTTTCTCCCCTTTCTTTACCTTCCAGGTTCCCATAGTCACGTGAAATATCCCTGTTGCACTTGATTACGGCTCACTATTCACTATAGGATGTCTTATATCTAACATCACACTCTCACCCATCAGCACTCTATAGGTTTGTATAAGGTATGCGCTTACACATCCGGTCCTCCATAGGTATTTCCACTTATGTAACACTATCCCTATGATCACTCATAACTCATACCCTTGTAGTCAATTACAGCCTCCTCTCTCCCCCCTCCCCTTCTCCCTTTCCATCTATAATTTTGCCAGTACAATATTAGTTTACATTAGGCACACACTCACATATTCCTTTCCTTAGTGATTTATTGTAATTCACATTCACATACAATTCTCTATGCCTGCCCCATTACTACATTCATACCTACTTGACCCTATCCTGATACCCCTTGTCTCACCTTGTTGGTCCCTACACCTGTTATCATGTCCTTTCCTGTGTCTGTCTTGTCACACAACACATTTTAGCATATAACTTGTGCTCCTTATTACCTGTCCTGCCTATTAGAATTATGTCCATTATGTCCATGCATGGCCCAATGAATCAAGTCTGTACTTCATATTCATGGTTTAAGCCTTTGGGTTCCAATGTGCCCAGAGTATATATCCAGAAAGATTCCCTTTCTTTGAGCTTCCTAATTCTATTGCCTCCTCTGCGTATGGCTTGGACATGTTCGATGACTTGGAATCTTAATTGGATCACTGTGTGATTATGCGTCACAAAATGGTGTGGGACTGGTAATAGAATCTGCTTACAATGTATTGTTGACTTGTGTTTAGCTCAAAGAAAGAGAATCTTTCTGGATATGTACTCTGGGCATATTAGAACCCAAGGGCTTAAACCGTGAATATGAAGTAAAGACTTGATTCATTGGGCCGTGCACCATGTCACCAAGTGTCCAATTGCATTGTCCAATGGCTCACAATGGTTATGCGTTTTCATTGGATGGATAATCGAAGCCATGTTTTTTTCCTTTCTGTTGGGTTTGTTGTGTGAGTAGCCTATAGGATTAAGTTGGTTACCGCAGGCAGTGGATTTAACTTCCTGTCTTTGGTCCAGTGGTAGATGGATTGTCTGGTCTATGAGCTGTTATTGGTTTGAATGCAGGTGAATGCCCATGGGCTGCTTATGACTGTGTAAAATAGTATTGATTCATGATGGATTTCAGACTACATGTAGATATCTTCAGTCTTTCTATCCACATCATTTAAATGAACATTATCCATGCAGCTTGAAATCCATCCAATAAGAGAAGCAACCTTGTACAACCAATCTGATAAGGGCACAGTATATCCTAAGGGAAGGTTATGGCTATAAAAGGGGACTTCTTGGAGTCACCAGGTTGTTGATGGATGTTGCATGATCTAGTCTAAGCTCTTAGGAGCTGGCTAGGGGATCAGAACCAGGATGCCTTGTGGACTCGGTCTAGGGACTTTGGCTTCAACTAGAGGATCACTTGGCTACATGGCTTCAATCTAGGGGCTCCAATTCCGATTGGAGATCATAACCGCAATCTAGGGATTTCGACTCCGGCTGCCAGGATTATACCATATCATCATACCAGAGACTACTTAAGGAAGAAACCCAGGTTGGACAATTTTGTCACCTGGCTACAGACTTTGCAGACCTCAGCCAGCTTCCTAAATCTGGCGCTATTCTATTGTCGGTGGGTGCCCGACAAATTACACAGCTATGTAAAATTTTGGTTTATGAAACTTCAAATCCAGTGACTGATTATTATGTTTTCTAATGTCCTGATTTAAAAAAAAAAAAAAATATTTTTTTTTAACCATCAAATATTGATTTTGTACAATCCATGTGTGAAGTTACATACAAGTGACATGAACAAGAAAAATACTTATTGTAACCAAAAATATTCACAATTTTATATATAAAATACATTTATTTATTGTACAGTCATTCTGCAACTTTATTAGAAATTTATTCTTGCACTTTTTCCTTTTCTCTAGATCCCCCTTTTCTCTTATAGAAGGCCTGTGGATCTTCTCTGTGAAGCATCCGGCAATCATGTTCACGTTTCATTTACTTTGGTATCGTCGTTCCATCTCCTTGATATTCCGATGAAAACCTTCTTGTTCTTCCCACCAGCACCAAGGTTTTCAGACAAGTAGTCCAAATAGGAATGTAAAAAATGTAACTTCAAATTCATTAGACAACCCAAGGCTTTGAAACGTTTCAGCATGTTCTCCACGATGGACTTAAATTTTGATTCTTTGTTGTTACCTAGAAACGTATTTATTGCTTCTTTCAAAGAGTCCCAAGCCCTTTTTTCAACAGTTTTCATTATTGTTTAAAACACGTCATCCTTCATTCATGGGTTTCTGAATATCCGAACCCACAAAAATGCTTTTGTGCTGCCCCTGTGCCAGCAGCCGCCGTTGGTCGGATCCAGACCTTCTAAGAGAGTGGCTCGACCCGGGGGTCTCGCGGACATGTCGAATAAAAGGAGGAATGTAGATGTATGGGCTAGGCCGTATTAAGTTTGTGACGCCACCAACGGTGTGTGGTGAGGTGGGACACCACCGCTGCCGTTATGGGATACCCGGGAGAGATGTAGTGGCAGCTGGATGTTAACCCCTCCGTGTGTAGGGATGATTGCCCCGGGGCCCAGTGTCTTTGTGCAGGGTATGGTGATGGCAAGGGCCGGCGCGCCTGAGCAAGCAGGGGGATGTTTGGTTACTCACAGTAAATGAATCACACGAGTCTTTCGGTAAACCAAAGGTGCTGGTGGCCTGCCGCCCCGGCCGGTTGCATTCAGGTCCCCCACCCAGGCTGGTGGTCTCTGTCCTTTACTCTGCACTTGTTTTTGTGTATGGTGGACTGCCTGGTCTGGAACTCAGGAGTCCGCTCCCGGCTGGATATGGCCTAAGGAGCCGTGCCCGCAGGCGCTGGCCCGTGGGATCTAAGGGCCCTGGCGGTGGCCTTATCCCTATCAGTGGGCTGTTGTCTTCTTTGAGGGACTTTAGGTGGGATAGGACCTATAATCCTGCCCTCAATCATTTAATTAGCTAGGCCGCTGTTTTCGGTCCTGGCTTCAGGGTCCTAGGTGACTAGGGTTTCAGGTCGGCTGTGTGTTTCCTAAGTGAGGAAAGGTGTTGTGCGGGGGCCTATCTGTAACTACCTGGTTTTGCCAGGGCATCACACCTTCCTTCAGACTTGATTCTGACAGTCCCTGAAACTTGGTACACAGGTACTTAAACATCTCTCCTTCTTTCAGTAGCGCTTTCACAAACAGCTTCATCAGTCCAAGCTTACAGTGGAGTGGTGGCAAGAGAACTTTAGGTGGGATCAACTAAGCTTTATGCAACAATGTTCTTGAGTCCCGGTTACAAAGATGTTCTTGTTGGCCAATTTTTTTTGCTCCAGTGAAGAGTCCTAACCTGGCTTTCCAATTCACACAAAAAGCATGTGTTCTGCCTTCTTTTACGTAATGCTGTGAATCTCTAGCATACAGCTAAACCCTAGTTCACATTTCAAATAAACAGACTGTGGAGTTCAATAGCCTTGATTTATTAGCTGGTAACGTGAACTTGATTGCAGTATACATGGAATATACAGTGAATATAGGAATATCCAAGATGCAGTTGAAGACAGAATACGGTATATCCAAGATACTGTTTTATACGGGTAAAAACTATAACAAGAAAATGATTACAGTCAGTACAGTGTTAATACAGAGTTAACATAGCATAACAGTACATGAGATGCAGTTCTTACGAGAATGTAGGTGAAAGGTCACTGCATCTGCAATACATAGAAATCTTATCTAGACAAACAAGACAGGGATGACACTAAAGGTGTAGAAGTACAATGTACAATGCATTTACTACACTCTTCCATCTAGGATTCTATCACTAACACATGTAATTTGCTTTGCTCACCGGATTACACTAGGCAGGGGTGAATGTACAGAGAGGTAAGTCGGCATGTCCTTTCCTGACAAATCCAAAGAGAAAATGGCTGCAGGCTTCTTCTCAGCTCAGGGAGGCATTCCTTACCCAGAATACATTTAGCTTAAAGGGAAACTCAGCAATTCAAAAGAATAACAATGACCTCTAGGGGTTGTAACAGAAATTTTAATGAATGACTATTAGCAGGCTGCCATGAGGCAGAACAGCATGGGTATTTAATATATCCTCCTTGCTGCCCAAGAAGCAATGAGAACATTTTTAGACCACCACATATTGACCATCCATGCTCCTTGTAGTTAAGTTTCTTGAGAATAAAGTCTAAATTCTCACAGCTTTCTTCCAAGTGCATAGCATGTGTGACGCCCTGGACTAGCCAGGTAGTCACAAACACAAAATCACACACACCCCCTCCCCTGGATAGTCTACATCAGTCACACAAAATCCTTGTTGCCTCCTCCAGGGTCTGATGTCCACACCAGGTGGGGCGGAGCCAGGCGGTTGGCCCCACCCACCGAGGAGTTCACAGGCCTGGAGGCGGGAAAAAGCAGTTAGTTTAGTTTTGTAGTGGAAAGTGAGAGGACAGAAACTGTTAGTGTCTGGGTAGGAGCCCAGGCACTGTCAGCAAGGTCGGCAGACGGTGGTGGCCGTCTGCAGGAGGTGGTACAAGTCAGCTGAACCGTAGGACCGGGGACGGGCGGTGACCCGAAGGGAACTGAACCGGTGAGCGGATCTGTACCAAGCACAAAGGCAGGGCCATTGGACCCTGACCAGGCTAGGAGCCGCCGACAATGGTCAAATCCGAGAGTGACCGGAATCCCAGGGGTTCCCTAACACCCAAGACCCGACAGAAGGCAACCGTCCACACCGTGAGGATAAAAAGCCACCGCCATAGGCTAGAGATCCAAGGGCCAGCGCCTGCGGGCAAACGGGCTCCCTCGGTACGTACACCCCAGCCATCCAGCCTCCCCGTACCGCCACCGGGCCCCGGGATCACCAACCCCTACCCACGGAGGGGGAACCAACATCCTAGCTGCTCCCTGCCATCGCTCCCGGGATCCCCGTCACCAGCAGTGGTGGTGCCCATTATCACCACGACCTGTGGGTGACGTCACTAACTATCTCCCCAAACAAACCACCCCCTTTTCACTCGTGGGCGAGGAGCGCTGCTCGAGTCCCCGGATCTGGCCCTCCGCTCGAGCCACCGAGCAGCAGCAGCAGCAGAAGTCCCCGAACCCGAGCGTAGCGTGCGTGGCCCCTCTGCCCGCGACACATGCCCTACACACACTGAAGAATACTTACTGCCATTGAGCAGTAGCACAGCTTTCAGACTTTTTGGATGAAACAATGACGTGTCTCCACTCGCTCACATTGTACTTAATGTTACATTTTCCATCAGCACAGGAACATCGCTTGAATACACTAGAGCACCATCTTCAGAAAAGTATGGAGGGAATCTTTTCAGAATTCTAACCTTTTGGAAACCTATTGTCACGCTCTCCGGGTCCCCTGCTCTGCCCCCCGGCTCACCTGCCACGCTCCCCGGCTTCCCTGCTTCGCTCCCCGGCTCCTCTGGCAGACATCCCCCGCTCCACGGTCTCCAGCCTCCACCACCTGCGGTCCCCAGGCGGCCCGGTCCCCACTCCCGGCGCCCGTCGGCAGCCCTGCTCCAGGCCGGCTCCCCTGCTTCCTATACACCGCTCCCTGCCCTGGCTTCTGGCACCCGGGCCTCGCGCATGCGCATTAGGGCGCGCGCGCGGTCATTGACCCTCTCTTAAAGGGCCAGCGTCCACTGACAGGAAATTGAACACACAGGTACAGGGTATAAAGGGGTTTAATGTCCAAGTGGGCGGGGCCTGTTCTTCGTGTTTCCTAAGCTAGGAGTCAGGTCTCCTTGTGTCTCTGTGATATACTTACCTATCTCTCTTCTAGAGCCGCTCCTGCCTCGCCATCCGGTCCTGCCGATTCCCGAACCCCGAACGCTGACTATCTGCCATCCCGTCAGTCCGTACCATCTCTGATCCCTGTGGTGACCCGTCCTCTCGCTCCATCGGTTCCGGACTCTGCCTGACATCTCGGCCTCCGAACCTGAGCTCCGTCACCCGGACTACCATCAGTGACTCCGTGGTCCCAGGGACTTCTCCATTCCACTCTTTTGCACGGACTGTCCTGCTACCCGTAGTGCTCCGGCTACCGGACCCCTTGCCTTCATTAAGGTGTTCGGCCCAGTGGATCCACCTCCTGGGTCTGCCCGTCCACCTGGCCCTAACACCTATAGAATCAGTGTTTGTGAAAAAACTGTACGTGATGATATTTTTTCAATATTTTTACTGAGTCCAATGATCAAAAGTATGAAAAAAATCACATCTTTCAAAAATTTTTACCCTTGGAAACCTGTGTTATTATTACTATGCACGAGCCCTAAATTGTCTGAAAAACAACAAATATGCTGGTTGGATAGACCTTGACCCAACAATTCAACGGCCACAATTAAGGAGAAAAGTGCTAAGAGAGTTAAATTTGCCCCTGAAATAACCCATGATACGGGCCAAGGAGGGACACACCATTTTGATCCGAAAATAGCCCAACACCATGAGAGACGGGCAAATCCGTGAAAAGACAAAGTTCCAAGCTACAACTGACGCAGGATCTACAGCACATACGCCCATTGTAATTGTTCATGATTTCCGGCCACTACGCATTTCAGCCTTCAGGGACCTGGTAATTCGAATGCTATGTCCAGGAGTAGAGATGAGCGAACCGGTCCCGGTTCGGCTCGAGGTCGGTTCGCCGAACGGAGCTCCCGTTCGAGTTCGGCTCGTCGAACGTTCGACGAACCGAACTCGAGCCAATAGGAAACAATGGCAGGCAATCACAAACACAGTAAAACACCTATAAAACACCCTCAAAGGTGTCCAAAAGGTGACAAACAACTCACAACACAACACAAACACATGGGAAAGTGACAAGGACATATACTCATGCGAAAACAAAACAGCTGGACAAGGAAAAAGAGGAGGACACACAGATATAGGCATGGCACGCCATTCTAAAATCATGTAAAACACCGCAAGGTGACTCCAAGCGGAGTCTCCCTTTTTTCCAAAAATTGGGCCCCACACACACCCACCCATTCAGTGGCAGCAGTTGTGCCCCAGTTGTACACTTCACAGCTACATTTGCATCAAGCACATTCAAAAATACGCTATTCTTAACCGTCCCCAGGATGACACCGGGGTAGGTAGCAAAGTCTTTCCTGATCCCAGCTCTGTTCATCTTGGCTTCAAGCACATTCAAAAATACGCCATTCTTATCCGTCCCCAGGATGACACCGGGGTAGGTAGATAAAGTTTTTGCTGACCATGACTTGTTCATCTTGGCTTCTTTTAAAAACACAGCAAGCAAGGGTTACTCCAAGCGGAGTCTCCCTTTTTTCCAAAAATTGGGCCACACAGACACCCACCCCATCAGTGGCAGCACTTGGGCCCTAGTTGCAAACAGGATGTTTTGATTTGCATCAAGCACATTCAAAAATACGCCATAATTAACCGTCCCCAGGATGACACCGGGGTAGGTAGCAAAGTCTTTCCTGATCCCAGCTCTGTTCATCTTGGCTTCTTTTAAAAACACAGCAAGCAAGGGTTACTCCAAGCGGAGTCTCCCTTTTTTCCAAAAATTGGGCCACACAGACACCCACCCCATCAGTGGCAGCACTTGGGCCCTAGTTGCAAACAGGATGTTTTGATTTGCATCAAGCACATTCAAAAATACGCCATAATTAACCGTCCCCAGGATGACACCGGGGTAGGTAGCAAAGTCTTTCCTGATCCCAGCTCTGTTCATCTTGGCTTCTTTTAAAAACACAGCAAGCAAGGGTTACTCCAAGCGGAGTCTCCCTTTTTTCCAAAAATTGGGCCACACAGACACCCACCCCATCAGTGGCAGCACTTGGGCCCTAGTTGCAAACAGGATGTTTTGATTTGCATCAAGCACATTCAAAAATACGCCATTCTTATCCGTCCCCAGGATGACACCGGGGTAGGTAGATAAAGTCTTTGCTGACCCATGACTTGTTCATCTTGGCTTCTTTTAAAAACACAGCAAGCAAGGGTTACTCCAAGCGGAGTCTCCCTTTTTTCCAAAAATTGGGCCACACAGACACCCACCCCATCAGTGGCAGCACTTGGGCCCTAGTTGCAAACAGGATGTTTTGATTTGCATCAAGCACATTCAAAAATACGCCATAATTAACCGTCCCCAGGATGACACCAGGGTAGGTAGCAAAGTCTTTCCTGATCCCAGCTCTGTTCATCTTGGCTTCTTTTAAAAACACAGCAAGCAAGGGTTACTCCAAGCGGAGTCTCCCTTTTTTCCAAAAATTGGGCCACACAGACACCCACCCCATCAGTGGCAGCACTTGGGCCCTAGTTGCAAACAGGATGTTTTGATTTGCATCAAGCACATTCAAAAATACGCCATAATTAACCGTCCCCAGGATGACACCGGGGTAGGTAGCAAAGTCTTTCCTGATCCCAGCTCTGTTCATCTTGGCTTCTTTTAAAAACACAGCAAGCAAGGGTTACTCCAAGCGGAGTCTCCCTTTTTTCCAAAAATTGGGCCCCACACACACCCACCCCTTCAGTGGCAGCAGTTGTGCCCCAGTTGTACACTTCACAGCTACATTTGCATCAAGCACATTCAAAAATACGCTATTCTTAACCGTCCCCAGGATGACACCGGGGTAGGTAGCAAAGTCTTTCCTGATCCCAGCTCTGTTCATCTTGGCTTCTTTTAAAAACACAGCAAGCAAGGGTTACTCCAAGCGGAGTCTCCCTTTTTTCCAAAAATTGGGCCACACAGACACCCACCCCATCAGTGGCAGCACTTGGGCCCTAGTTGCAAACAGGATGTTTTGATTTGCATCAAGCACATTCAAAAATACGCCATAATTAACCGTCCCCAGGATGACACCGGGGTAGGTAGCAAAGTCTTTCCTGATCCCAGCTCTGTTCATCTTGGCTTCTTTTAAAAACACAGCAAGCAAGGGTTACTCCAAGCGGAGTCTCCCTTTTTTCCAAAAATTGGGCCACACAGACACCCACCCCATCAGTGGCAGCACTTGGGCCCTAGTTGCAAACAGGATGTTTTGATTTGCATCAAGCACATTCAAAAATACGCCATAATTAACCGTCCCCAGGATGACACCGGGGTAGGTAGCAAAGTCTTTCCTGATCCCAGCTCTGTTCATCTTGGCTTCTTTTAAAAACACAGCAAGCAAGGGTTACTCCAAGCGGAGTCTCCCTTTTTTCCAAAAATTGGGCCCCACACACACCCACCCCTTCAGTGGCAGCAGTTGTGCCCCAGTTGTACACTTCACAGCTACATTTGCATCAAGCACATTCAAAAATACGCTATTCTTAACCGTCCCCAGGATGACACCGGGGTAGGTAGCAAAGTCTTTCCTGATCCCAGCTCTGTTCATCTTGGCTTCTTTTAAAAACACAGCAAGCAAGGGTTACTCCAAGCGGAGTCTCCCTTTTTTCCAAAAATTGGGCCACACAGACACCCACCCCATCAGTGGCAGCACTTGGGCCCTAGTTGCAAACAGGATGTTTTGATTTGCATCAAGCACATTCAAAAATACGCCATAATTAACCGTCCCCAGGATGACACCGGGGTAGGTAGCAAAGTCTTTCCTGATCCCAGCTCTGTTCATCTTGGCTTCTTTTAAAAACACAGCAAGCAAGGGTTACTCCAAGCGGAGTCTCCCTTTTTTCCAAAAATTGGGCCCCACACACACCCACCCCTTCAGTGGCAGCAGTTGTGCCCCAGTTGTACACTTCAAAGCTACATTTGCATCAAGCACATTCAAAAATACGCTATTCTTAACCGTCCCCAGGATGACACCGGGGTAGGTATGTCCAGGAGTAGAGATAAGCGAACCGGTCCAGGTTCGGCTCGAGGTCGGTTCGCCGAACGGAGCTCCCGTTCGAGTTCGGCTCGTCGAACGTTCGACGAACCGAACTCGAGCCAATAGGAAACAATGGCAGGCAATCACAAACACAGTAAAACACCTAGAAAACACCCTCAAAGGTGTCCAAAAGGTGACAAACAACTCACAACACAACACAAACACATGGGAAAGTGACAAGGACATATACTCATGCGAAAACAAAACAGCTGGACAAGGAAAAAGAGGAGGACACACAGATATAGGCATGGCACGCCATTCTAAAATCATGTAAAACACCGCAAGGTGACTCCAAGAGGAGTCTCCTTTTTTCCAAAAATTGGGCCCCACACACACCCACCCCTTCAGTGGCAGCAGTTGTGCCCCAGTTGTACACTTCACAGCTACATTTGCATCAAGCACATTCAAAAATACGCTATTCTTAACCGTCCCCAGGATGACACCGGGGTAGGTAGCAAAGTCTTTCCTGATC
This sequence comes from Anomaloglossus baeobatrachus, assembly GCF_048569485.1. Lineage (NCBI taxonomy): Eukaryota > Metazoa > Chordata > Amphibia > Anura > Aromobatidae > Anomaloglossus > Anomaloglossus baeobatrachus. The sequence goes on along the minus strand of NW_027443726.1, from coordinate 147,941 downwards.
CCAGCTCTGTTCATCTTGGCTTATTTTAAAAACACAGCAAGCAAGGGTTACTCCAAGCGGAGTCTCCCTTTTTTCCAAAAATTGGGCCACACAGACACCCACCCCATCAGTGGCAGCACTTGGGCCCTAGTTGCAAACAGGATGTTTTGATTTGCATCAAGCAAATTCAAAAATACGCCATAATTAACCGTCCCCAGGATGACACCGGGGTAGGTAGCAAAGTCTTTCCTGATCCCAGCTCTGTTCATCTTGGCTTCTTTTAAAAACACAGCAAGCAAGGGTTACTCCAAGCGGAGTCTCCCTTTTTTCCAAAAATTGGGCCACACAGACACCCACCCCATCAGTACTTTACCCTCCACACCAGTCCCAAGCTGGAAGCACTGCAGCACTGCCTCGGCGAAGCGGCAACAGGCTGTGCTGCAGCTAATCTGCATAGGTGACAAACCCCACAATGCAGAAGAGGTGTGGACAGCTCTAAAACAGCATGCAGATCACTGGCTCACACCTCTGAACCTAAAGCCAGGAAAGGTTGTGTGTGACAATGGCCGGAACCTGGTGGCGGCTTTGAGGCGAGGCCAGCTGACACATGTTCCATGCGTGGCCCATGTGCTCAACCTCGTGGTTCAGCGGTTTCTAAACTCATACCCAGAGCTGTCTGATCTGCTGGTAAAAGTTCGCCGCCTGTCTGCACATTTTCGAAAGTCACCTACTGCTTCAGCCGGCCTTGCCGGCTTTCAGCGTCATTTGCATCTTCCGGCTCACAGACTGGTGTGTGATGTCCCCACGCATTGCTGATATGTGCCCGTTCAAGTGTCTCGGGAATTTTCAACAGATCCGTCCGAAGGTGGATGGCCCCTTATTATGTCACGAGGATGGGTCCTTTTTATCGAGATACCAATTTGTGAGTGTTTTTAGGGCATGTTTGAAGTCGTTGGGGTTAGATCCGAAGTCTTTCGGATTGGGGCAGCGAAGGAGGCCTCTATATGCGGCCTACCGGAGGAGACAGTTAAGCAGATTGGTAGGTGGAAGTCGCAGCGCTTTAAGTCGTATGTACGTCCCCAGGTGGTTGTTGGCAATTGAGGGGAAAAGGGGGGGGTATTAGGGTAGCAATGGGGGGGGTGAGAGTGTGTGTTTTTTGTCAATTTGGTTTGGTGAGGCAATAAAATGGTGTCGTCTGTACATTTTGTATTGCAGAAGCACCCCCCCTTCCTTCCCTGGTCTGGATCCTTGGCCACTCTTATGTGTATTGGGGAGCCCGACGAGCGGACGCGAGATGGAACGGGAGACAGCTAGGTTTTGAGAAGGACCTGGCTCTCGTGCGATGGCTCGGTGTTCGGGGGTTAGGGTGGAACAGGGTGTTGCAGGAGGTGCATAGATACGCCCGGTTGGACAGACCTCCTGACATCTTAGTGTTGCATGCCGGGGGGAATGATTTGGGTGGGCGTCCTTTTCGAATCTTGATAACGGACATCAAACATGATTTGTTACGGTTATGGGTGTCGTTTCCAGGTCTAACGATAGTCTGGTCGGAGATAGTAGCGAGAAAGAGTTGGCAGAAAGCGCGGTCAGTTGACAGGTTGAACAAGGCGCGGGCGAAGGTTAATAGGGCGATCTCGAAGTTTGTTAGTCGGAACGGGGGTATAGCAATACGGCATGTTGAGTTGGAAAGGACGGAAGAGGAATTTTGGTTGGCTGACGGGGTACACCTTAATGCGGTGGGAACTGACTTATGGGCTCTTGGCTTGCAGGGAGGTATTGAGAGGGCCCTTTGCTTGCGGGGGGTCTCAGGCACTTGAAGGGTTTCAAGGTGCCTTCGTTGTGGTGTTGTTTATTGGTGGGTCCTTGAAGTTGGTTTAAAATTGGTTCGGGGATTCATCCGGGTATGGATCCCCTCATTGGCAGAATTGATGGTCCCCTAGTGATTTTGGGGGGGAACCCCGACGGGGTATGTCGGGGCCCCTGGGGGTGTGGTTGGGGTTGACGGAGGATTAACCCTAACCATTTGGTGCTACTGAGTCAGTGTGGGTAACGGCTGGGAGCAAGTTGAGGTTTTTTATTGCTCGGTTATGGGAATCACCAGGGTTTTGGTAGCTTCAAGGACCTTACCACATTGCAAATTTTATTGGTTATGTATTCTTGTTAATAAAATGGCTGCTATGGCCAAAATTATCCAAAGATAAATTTGTGTCTGTGTAATTACTTTTAAATAAGAAATGGGAATGGAGGTGTGGGGTATGAAAGGAAGACCGGAGTCAACAATTCCAGGGTCAAGCATGTTTATTTGCGTAAGCTTCGTTCCAGGGTAGAAAGGGTAAGAGTGCCTTTCAGAATTCGAAGTGGTCGGACTGTACGGACCACCAAGAACTGCAGGAGAGCTTGAACATCTTCCCATGGATGTGCGACATCCTCCCTCATCAGTTACGTAGGTAAGCAGGTTCTCAGCATTGCAGCCCATTTGTTGTCTTAAGTTAGTTAAGCGGGGTTAACTAACCTGTCAGTTCAGCCTCAGGTCTAAAGCAGAGGCCTGGACTCCACTCCTTACTCCTCACTCCACAACTCTCCTTAAAAACAACTGACTCCTTTTTCCTGCCCCGGGGTCTCCAGACCCTTAGGTGGGCGTTTCCTTCCGTCTGGTCCTGCCCACTGGTGTGCCTGTCTTTCCCTGGGGGAGGTGACTAGGGTTTTCTGGTTGGCTTTGTGTGACTTAGGTGAGGGAAGTTGTTATGCGGGGGCCTATGTGTGACTACCTGCAGTGTCAGGGCGTCACATATGTATGTGTGTATGTCTGCTAAAGGAATCCGCACCGTCATATTTACAAACACAAAATTTTGACTCTATGCACAGAAGAGAGTCATGCTATTTACATGATTTGTGTTTTTTTACCTTTTAAAACTATCATTAAATGTTAAGTTTTAGTTAGGGATTTATGCTTCTGTCTGTCTCTCTCCCAGTCTCTGTCATCTGTCTGTCTCTGTGTGTCTCTATCTCTATCCATGTCTCTCTGTCTCTCTATCTCTGTCTGTCTCTCTGTGTCTGTCTGTCTTTCTCTCTTTGTGGCTGTCTGTTTCTATGTCTGTCTGTCTCTTTTCCAGGTCTGTCTCTTTTCCAGGTCTGTCTCTTTCCCTGTCTGTCTGTCTCTTCCCCTGTCTGTCTCTTCCCCTGTCTGTCTCTTCCCCTGTCTGTCTCTGTATTTCTTTGTCTGTCTCTGTCTGTCTCTTCCCCTGTCTGTCTCTTTCCCTGTCTCTCTCTGCCTGTCTCTCTTTGTCTCTCTCTGTCTGACTCATTCCTCGTTTGTCTCTTTCCCTGTCTATCTCTGTATTTCTTTGTCTGTCTCTATCTGTCTGTCTCTCTCTGTCTGTCTCTTCCCCTGTCTGTCTGTTTCCCTGTCGGTCTGCCTTTTCTCCTGCCTGTCTCTGTATGTTTGTCTTTGTCTGTTTCCCTATCTGCCTCTGTCTCTTTCTCTGTCTCTGTCTGTCTGCCTTTTTTCCCTGTCTATCTCTGTCTGTCTCTTTCCCTGTCTGCCTCTGTCTGTTTGTCTCTGTCTCTTTCCCTGTCTGTCTATGCCTATCTGTCTCTGTCTGTTTGTCTCTCAGTCTGTGTCTGTCTCTCTCTATCTGTCTCCCCACTGACATCATATTATCTCACACATAAGCTTCTTATACTATGAATGTCCTTTGTTCCTATAGCAACCAATCACAGCTGCTATTAATAACTTGCAGCTCCCACCTCCATTCAGTTTAATGGAGGCAGGTTTTTTGGAGAGTAACTGTAAAGGTTAAATATTCCTGTTAAAACATAGTCTACAACGTTCCCTGAGTCACATGAGGTGTCTGCAAAATTTTGTGTTTGTAAATATGACGGTGCGGATTCCTTTAGCAGACATACACACATACATATGTGACGCCCTGACACTGCAGATAGTCACACATAGGCCCCCGCATAACAACTTCCCTCACCTAAGTCACACAAAGCCAACCAGAAAACCCTAGTCACCTCCCCTAGGGAAAGACAGGCACACCAGTGGGCAGGACCAGACGGAAGGAAACGCCCACCTAGGGGTCTGGAGACCCCGGGGCAGGAAAAAGGAGTCAGTTGTTTTTAAGGAGAGTTGTGGAGTGAGGAGTAAGGAGTGGAGTCCAGGCCTCTGCTTTAGACCTGAGGCTGAACTGACAGGTTAGTTAACCCCGCTTAACTAACTTAAGACAACAAATGGGCTGCAATGCTGAGAACCTGCTTACCTACGTAACTGATGAGGGAGGATGTCGCAAATCCATGGGAAGATGTTCAAGCTCTCCTGCAGTTCTTGGTGGTCCGTACAGTCTGACCACTTCGAATTCTGAAAGGCACTCTTACCCTTTCTACCCTGGAACGAAGCTTACGCAAATAAACATGCTTGACCCTGGAATTGTTGACTCCGGTCTTCCTTTCATACCCCACACCTCCATTCCCATTTCTTATTTAAAAGTAATTACACAGACACAAATTTATCTTTGGATAATTTTGGCCATAGCAGCCATTTTATTAACAAGAATACATAACCAATTAAATTTGCAATGTGGTAAGGTCCTTGAAGCTACCAAAACCCTGGTGATTCCCATAACCGAGCAATAAAAAACCTCAACTTGCTCCCAGCCGTTACCCACACTGGCTCAGGAGCACCAAATTATAAGGGTTAATCCTCCGTCAACCCCAACCACACCCCCAGGGGCCCCGACATACCCCGTCGGGGTTCCCCCCCAAAATCACCAGGGGACCATCAATTCTGCCAATGAGGGGATCCATACCCGGATGAATCCCCGAACCAATTTTAAACCAACTTCAAGGACCCACCAATAAACAACACCACAACGAAGGCACCTTGAAACCCTTCAAGTGCCTGAGACCCCCCGCAAGCAAAGGGCCCTCTCAATACCTCCCTGCAAGCCAAGAGCCCATAAGTCAGTTCCCACCGCATTAAGGTGTACCCCGTCAGCCAACCAAAATTCCTCTTCCGTCCTTTCCAACTCAACATGCCGTATTGCTATACCCCCGTTCCGACTAACAAACTTCGAGATCGCCCTATTAACCTTCGCCCGCGCCTTGTTCAACCTGTCAACTGACCGCGCTTTCTGCCAACTCTTTCTCGCTACTATCTCTGACCAGACTATCGTTAGACCTGGAAACGACGCCCATAACCGTAACAAATCATGTTTGATGTCCTTTATCAAGATTCGAAAAGGACGCCCACCCAAATCATTCCCCCCGGCATGCAACACTAAGATGTCAGGAGGTCTGTCCAACCGGGCGTATCTATGCACCTCCTGCACCCTAACCCCCGAACACCGAGCCATCGCACGAGAGCCAGGTCCTTCTCAAAACCTAGCTGTCTCCAGTTCCATCTCGCGTCCGCTCGTCGGGCTCCCCAATACACATAAGAGTGGCCAAGGATCCAGACCAGGGAAGGAAGGGGGGGTGCTTCTGCAATACAAAATGTACAGACGACACCATTTTATTGCCTCACCAAACCAAATTGACAAAAAACACACACTCTCACCCCCCCCATTGCTACCCTAATACCCTAATACCCCCCCCCTTTTCCCCTCAATTGCCAACAACCACCTGGGGACGTACATACGACTTAAAGCGCTGCGACTTCCACCTACCAATCGGCTTAACTGTCTCCTCCGGTAGGCCGCATATAGAGGCCTCCGTCGCTGCCCCAATCCGAAAGACTTCGGATCTAACCCCAACGACTTCAAACATGCCCTAAAAACACTCACAAATTGGTATCTCGATAAAAAGATATATGTAATAAGGGGCCATCCACCTTCGGACGGATCTGTTGAAAATTCCCGAGACACTTGAACGGGCACATATCAGATGCCACAACCATCCCCAAACGGACTAGTCTACCCACACCTCTCTGATCAGTTTTCGATTTCCCAATCCAAAATTCAACTCCGTTTTCCACTGACATAATGTCACCCCAATCCAAGCCCCCGGGGAACGCCTTACTGGGCGATACCAACTCCCCAACCCGCAGGGCTCCAAAAAACGCCAAAGAAAAGGCTAACTTAAACAAACTCACCTCAAACGGAGATAGACAAACCCCCCACAACGCCCTACCCAGCCGGGTAGGGACCCAGCCCAGCCCAGCTGGGACCCAGTTTGAGCGAGGAACGGAACAAGTCCTTCCCACACCAAGGTTTGCAGGCCCTACCTCAGTCAGGGTTTCACCCACACTCTACAGCTCCGGAATGTCATGCTCTTCAGCCTCCTCCTCCTCCTGCGCATCCTCATCCACTTTACCCTCCACACCAGTCCCAAGCTGGAAGCACTGCAGCACTGCCTCGGCGAAGCGGCAACAGGCTGTGCTGCAGCTAATCTGCATAGGTGACAAACCCCACAATGCAGAAGAGGTGTGGACAGCTCTAAAACAGCATGCAGATCACTGGCTCACACCTCTGAACCTAAAGCCAGGAAAGGTTGTGTGTGACAATGGCCGGAACCTGGTGGCGGCTTTGAGGCGAGGCCAGCTGACACATGTTCCATGCGTGGCCCATGTGCTCAACCTCGTGGTTCAGCGGTTTCTAAACTCATACCCAGAGCTGTCTGATCTGCTGGTAAAAGTTCGCCGCCTGTCTGCACATTTTCGAAAGTCACCTACTGCTTCAGCCGGCCTTGCCGGCTTTCAGCGTCATTTGCATCTTCCGGCTCACAGACTGGTGTGTGATGTCCCCACGCATTGGAATTCAACTCTGCACATGTTGATCAGGATATGTGAGCAGAAGAGGGCAGTTGTTGAGTACCTGCATCACCTAAGCCATCGGGAAATGGGTCAAACTCCACACATAACACCTGAGGAGTGGAGATGGATGTCCGACCTATGTACCATCCTCCAAAACTTTGAGGACTCCACCAAGATGGTGAGCGGCGATGACGCCATTATTAGCGTCACCATACCGCTTCTCTGCCTTCTAAAACGGTCTCTGCTCAAAACCAAACATGATGCATTGCAGGCGGAACACGATGAGTTGGAGCAAGAAACAGTAGTGGGTGTGGGTGATAACACACAGCCCAGCCTCGTCTCATCACAACGTGCAGTGGAGGACTATGACGAGGAGGAAGATGAAGACATGGAGCAACTCTCCGACCAAATTGAGGATATGACATGCATACCAGTCATATGCTCAGTTCAGCGTGGCTGGCCAGAGGACAGGGTAGATGAGGAGGAGGAGGAGGAGAAGGAGGAGGACAGCATGTTCAGTCATCGTGTTGGTCTGGATATTGAAGTGATGGCTGTTAAGAGTCTGGCGCACATGGATGACTTTATGGTAAGCTGCCTGTCTCGTGACCCTCGCGTTAAGAACATCTTGGCCGACAATCATTACTGGTTGGTAACACTGTTAGACCCACGCTACAAGGAGAACTTTATGTCTCTTATTCCCGAGGCGGAGAGGTCAGCCAAAATGCAGCAGTTCTGGAAGGCCATAGTCACGGAAGTAGGCAAAGCATTCCCTTCACAAAACGCTAGCGTCATAATTGTAACACTATTAGTTAAAAGAAAGGGATAAACTGTAAAAAAAACAAAATAAGGCATAACTTTTTTTTAACATCAATTTTTTTTTTTTAGATTTAACCAAAGAATGTGCACATTTGTTATAATAAACAAGTGAAAAATGTTGAAAATCAGTCATCCAAAGGTGTGTGAAAAAAAAATATATATATGGTACCAATAAAAATGTCACTTTGTCCTGCAAAGAATGCAGCCCCCCACATTATTTTTTTCCTCTGTGCGGCCCATACACCCAGCCGAGTTTGAGACCCCCTGCCTTACACTATATAGATATCATGTTCATTCCCCATCTATCTTGCTCAGGAGAGCATCTCCCTCCCCCGGCACCAAGAGCAGCTCATACTGAATTGTTACAATGACTACATTGACACCCCCATACTTTGCACTGACGAGGGGCAAGCACCCCGAAACACCGTGTCTGCAAATTGGGATTCTGATCTGGCTTATATATCCTGAGTCATATTGCAATGGATTGTTGAAAATCCACTTGTGACTTTTAGGATCGCTACTTCCAATAGGTGGCGCTGTGCTAGAGTTTGTCTCCTTTACTGGAGAGACAATTTGTACATTGACTAGTAACACTGCACACAGAAATGCACCTTAATATTCCACTGTTAACCCTTTCCTCCCAGCAGTAACACACAACTCCTCACCTTGATATCATGGTGATTTATGGTCAGAATGACTTCAATGCGATCAGTGATTTCTATTCTAGCTCTGCTCACATAGATTTTATATCCACACTCAACTATAGGCCGTTCTTCATATTTTGGGGGTTTTTAGTCAGATATACTAGTTTGTGCCTGTATAGTATTGGTGTAGATGGGAGTGTAGGGCATGGGTTACATGGCACTGTGGTGGGATACTGATGGGAGGTATTGGTGCTGTGTTTGAGGCTTCTACTGGGTATTTTCCTACAAATACTGGAACAGCTCACTGCTTAGAATGATCCTTCCCAGCTCTATAATATATTATATATACCCCACAATGCAGGCTCACACACACATTTGTCTCAAGTGTGTTGTAGGGACACAGATACAGTCTTGGTCATGTGACTAAAGGCTACTTTACACACTGCGATATCGGTCCTGATATCGCTAGTGTGGGTACCCGCCCCCATCTGTTGCGCGACACGGGCAAATTGCTGCCCATGCTGCACAACACCGAACAGAACCAGTCACACATACTTACCTGCCCGGCGACGTCGCTGTGACCGGCGAACCGCCTCCTTTCTAAGGGGGCGGTTCGTGCGGCGTCACAGCAACGTCACTGAGAGACCACCCAATAGCAGTGGAGGGGCGGAGATGAGTGGCCGGAACATCCCGCCCACCTCCTTCCTTCCTCATAGCGGCTTTGAGGCAGGTAAGGAGAGGTTCCTCGTTTCTGCGGTGTCACACGGAGCAATGTGTGCTGCCGCAGGAGCGACGAACTACATCGTTACTGCTGCAGTAACGATAATCGAGAATGGAGACCCATGTCACCGATGAGCGATTTTGCACGTTTTTGCAACGATGCAAAATCGCTCATCGGTGTCACACGCAGCAACATCGCTAATGCGGCCGGATGTGCGTCACAAATTCCGTGACCCCAACGACTCCGCATTAGCGATGTCGCAGCGTGTAAAGCCCCCTTTAGTGGGAGTGGTGTACAGGGTCTTAGCAGTAAAGAGTATTCCATATTTCTGCCAGATACCCACAGAGATATTGAAATCTGAAAAAAGAGACTTCTGCTCATTGAAGGTAAGAACTGCTCACATAGCGTTCAACTCCACAGCAAACGTGTGCTCTAGCACTGGCATCTCAGCAGGGATATTCCCCTACTACACATGTGTGTCTGGGTCGCTGTGACAGTTTACAGGACATAACTCAGGGCACCTAGACAGAAGGCAGAGGGACTACTTTCTATTTCTGGTGTAGATCTTAGTACAATATATATATATATACTATTACATGTGACACATGTACCTTGTATTACCATTATTCGCTGTATATGAACCCCTTTTCTCCGGGCATTATTTGTCTATAGCATTTTTCACGAACCTGAGGCAACTGAGAACCCTTCAGTGAAGGAATTCCACTAACCCTCACAATACCAACCAGGGGCCTCCCTGCAGTAACTCAGGTAGTTGTACCCATTCTCTTTCCGCATTCTATGTGTTCTTCTTCTTTCTTCTTTTTTTTCTTTTTTCTTCTTTTTATTTCTATCATGTAGTTCAGGGGTTTATAGATATATGTCCTGCATCTCATATTTCCTTTAGTGGTGCTTCTTACCCATTCTCATATCATTTACCCTAGTATTTCATGATCCTGAGGCGACTGAGAACCCTTTAATAAAGGAATCCTTTTTCACTTGAATTGTCAAGTGATACTTACCAGTGACTATCACGTAATGTTACAGGTAGTTGCATTTTCTTCCTCTTCTTTCTCTCCTTTCTTCTTTGTCACACGGTCCATTGTGTTATAGCCCACGTGTCATGATAACACTTGTACCATCTTTTCATTTAGATTCCACCTACAATTATTTACCGATTCCAGTTCTGAAATAGGCTTTCATCATCTACTCACTAGAATTCTCAAGTGCATAAGGTACTGAGACATATACATGTTCACACCATTATAAAGAACAAAGTATAAACATTGAGGTTTTTCTCACACCCATGTTCCTGTGTTCTTTGATATGATATGTGTTCATTTCCTTCACTATATAGGATTGCAAGTTTTCCATTTGTACCTTAATGGCAATGACGCTATACAATTGAACACATATCATCCTGTTATCCATATAGGTGTGTATTTACCTGCTTGACTATTTTTGGTTGTTTGATCCAGAATGTTTCTCCAGATAGGTCATGTGGAAATTTTCTTTCCTCAGTACAAATGTTTTCACTATGGCTTTGGAAAAATTTTTTGTATGTGCATCATGGTTATTTGACCCATTGTACTCTCAAGTAGCAATATATTGTACTGTTATGTTGTACTATGTACTAATTACGTGTTTATATGGTTTTGTAACCCTTTATGATCTTAGATAACTTTATCCTTGATAAAGACCTAAAAACAAGGTCGAAACGTTGGATGAATTATCCTTTTGCACAAATAAAGAATTTTCAGCATTCCAAGAGTTCTTTTCTTACGTTATTGATCACTATAGTGTGCCAGAGCTATTTCTATTGAATTGACTCTTATTTTTTCTGAGCACCTGCTATATACACAGTGAGCCAGACATATTCAAGTTTCATTCAGAAGGCAGAGGGAAGCCTTAGCAGCTGAGCCTATATCTTGGCTTGTGAGCATTAGAACAGGCCGGCGATTACAGGGTAACATGAAAAATGTCCAGCTTGCATTATGACTAGAACATGACAATATCCTTTTAAGTACTAACCTATGATGCGTTCCTAAGCAGTTGATGTTATATGTTCTACATTTCATTTTCTGCATACTTTACAAGTAGTAGAATTTGCTTTGATATAGGCAACTGGATTTTCACAATGAAAAGGCAAAGGATAACGCCCGAAAAAGACGCCATACATTATGTCAGTGCCATCACTGACAAACCTGGATTGACCATGAAATACATCAATCCCCTTAAAGGTGAGTTAAAACAAGTTTTAACTAAATTGCCTTAATATTGTCATGCATTAGAATGACTGTCTTAGGTAATGATAAATATTTTCTACAGGAAGAGGAGTGTTTGCTGAAACTGAAATCGAAAAAGGGAGTTTTGTTGCAGAATATCGAGGCGAGCTCACGTATGCACTTACGATGGTAGACAACTACTCGAGATTTATGGTTGTGGTACAAGTCAAAGATCTAATGGCCCATACTGCAGCGAAGGTCTTCCAAGCACACTTATGCAGACCTCATGGCTACTCAGAGAGAGTCCTCACAGATCAAGGCACTGCCTTTGAAGCGGAAATCTTCAAGGACTTCTGCAGCTTTTACCGATGCAGGAAGATGCGCACTACACCCTACCATGCTCAAACCAATGGTTATCAACCTGCTCAGGACTTTACCCCATATTCCAGATGTGGCCTTACAAGTGATTTATAGAGGGTTAACAATACGTTGGGATCACCGGATCTAATCTCCCTTTTTATACACCCTAAAATCTTGTTTGCTTTAGAATAAACAATAACATCATAAAGGTATAGCAGTACCGTTTCAAAGTTTCGGTGTCCCAAGCAGCATTCCATCAGCCTCTGGAAGGTTCCTGGCAAATTGCACAGCTCGAAGGGCATGCTTTTGAACTCGCAGAGACCCATCGGGGTGGCAAAGGCGGTCTTCTCCCGGTCTGCCTCAGCAACGGACACTTGCCAATAGCGACTAGTGAGATCAAGGGTAGAAAAATAATTTGCAGTTCTCAATGCAGCTAGCTATTCCTCAATACAGGGGAGTGGTGCTGTCCTTCTTCTTTAACAGGACCAACGGAGCTGCCCAGAGGCTACAACTGTCACGGATAACCCCAGCCTCCTTCATGTTGCTCAACATGTCCTTGGTACACTGGTAATGTGCAGGTAGTTTTGGCTTATATCTCTCTTTGATGGGTGGGTGTGCACTTGTGGGGATGTAGTGTTTGACCCCTTTTATTCTTCAAAAGTCTAGCGGATGTTTGCTGAAGACTTGCTCGTATTCTTGCACTAGCCTGTAGACCCCCTTCTTGTGATGTGAAGGTGTGGAGTCAGTGCCTACGTGTAATTCCTTACACCACTCCTCTGGCTGACTTGGTGAGCTGTCACTGAATGGGTGGGCTGAAGCAATGGTGGATGCTGCTGTTTGGATAGCATGTGTATCTACTGAGAACAGCTTATCAATGGTGGCAAATCGGAGCAGCTTAATCTCTTGCTCTCCGCAGTTCAACACTCTCATGGGCACTCTTCCCTTCCATATTAATGAATAAAACTATGATGTAAATAGCATATAGATACCCCACAAATGCAGATAAAAGTAGGTTATGGGAAAAGGGGGAAGAGAGAAACAGGAAAATAGTGGAATAAAGTATACCTTCCAGGTGGGAGAGGAAATGGCAGCACAGCCAGTGGAGGTGAAGCAAGGGGAGCCTGCAACTAAAGAGTTGAGAGCGTTATCACATGGTGACTGAGCCTGATTGTAACGGGAGCATAGAGGTGCCGATCCTGTCTTACCTGCGTTGGTGTAGAAGTGGGTGTCCTGTGGTGGAGTCAGCTGTGTGCAGTGGTGGCCGTGGGTTCTTTTATGTGCGACCGTAGTAATAGCTGCGCCCACTTCCTGTATGGGAGTGGAATGCAGTGAGGCTAATGGAACGCACGCCTGCGCATTTGTGTTTAACGTCGCGCATGTGCAGAACGGAGAAAAGGCTGCGCTCACTTCCTAATGAAAGGGAGTGAGACGCAGCTGGGAAGGGAAGGGAAAAGATTAGGGTTTGGGGATGATGAAAGGGCTTTCTACGGGCAAGGATGGCAAAGGGTGGCAGTGACGGAAAGTCAGGCAGCCTGTCCTGTCCTGTCCTGTCCGTCCGTCTTTTTGTATCATGAATTGGAAAGACTGCAAGGGGGAGGGGAGGTGCTTGGAGGAGGAGGAGTTATTCAGATTAATTGCAGTGGGCGGCGGCTGCAAAAAGCATCATTCTTCTTGTTTTTGCTCTGCAAAACAGCCTTTTCAAGGGTTGGCTTGGGTGACAAAATGTCTTCTGTAGGCGTGGGTTTGTCTCCCTCTCCCTAAGATGTGTCCGGTATAGGCCAGGGTGCCACTCAAGGCCGTAACCAATTCGGGTTATAGCTTCTCGGCCTTTTGGCTAAGATCAAGTGTAGTTTCGGAGGACGCTACCTTGGTCGGTACTGGAAGGTGCCTGGGATTGCACGTCTGCCGGCCTTGAGGAAGTGTGTGCGCCTTCTGGTGACACATAGCCCTCTTGTGCCTGGACGGTTCCCAGGCAACGGGAGGCGATCACCTTTGTTATTTTGAAGTCCTACTGATAAACAGAAAAAAAAAAAAATTAAATCTGTTCTTATCAGTTTAATATCTGATACGTCCCCTCTCTGGGGACCATATATTAAATGGATTTTTAGAACAAGGAGATGGAAAAAATCTTGCTCTGTCCACTCCACGCATTGACCTGGTATTGCAGTACCTCCAGGACCGGTGCACCCCTTCTTAACCCAGTTTCCAAAAGCAGAACTCAATTCACCTGATTCAAATGAGCCCCATTAGTGAATTGAAAGAAAGCAAAAACTTTATATGCACCTCAATTTGGCCAATTCACTTTTCACACTTTCACCCTTTTTTTTATCTTTCACACCTTTTACTTGCTTTATTGATGCAAAAGCTGTGCCAAATAGCAAACTCATCTCCACTCAACTTGACCAACTCTGCTATGTCCCGTGCAGTATCTTATTCTCAGTCTTATCTAGATCATTTGCAATTGAATAGAATAGATCCCTTTTGGACACATTGGATTCAGCTGCTGCAGTGACTGCAGGTGTTAGAAGATGCAGACTTGGCATCAGGTGCTGTCTATCAGATTCCACTCCAATTAAAGCTTCCATTGTTTTTCGGTGTTTTCTTTGAGCAATGATGATGTCTTTAGTGATCTGTTGGCTCCCTCTCCTGGAGGAAGAGTTTGCTTGCTCTTGGACTTTCAAAAAGAGAGGTCATGATAGACATTTAGCTTCTGAGCCCAATTGGGGACAGTCATGGGTGATGAATGTTTTGCAACCTGCTGCGAAGCCTGATACCGCAATATAAGGAACGTCAAATACTAAGAATGGGCGGCCTATGAAAGAATTAGTACTTTCATTAAGCATACTTAAACGGCTAATTGGGAATAGACAAACTGTAAAAAGCCCTCTGAGAAAGCCCCTCTCTAACCTTTGTTAGTAAGCTTTTCTGTAGTCTGCCTGTTGATGTATTTTCCGTTTGAACAGTGCACAACATGAAGTGACGGAACACTGGCTTGTCACAATGTCCCCCGCTGACATCACGATAGCGCTGCTGCCTAGAAAGCCAGCTGCGCAGCAGAAGTTGCTCTTTGGGTGGGATGGTGGGCTAATGTATCTATTCCTGCTTGGTGTGAGTTTGACATGATCTAGAGCAACGAGTTCCAGCGGCTAGCGGTTGATTATTGGCTGTAATGGGGCTTTCTGGCTGGTGCCAGCCTTTCTTCTTAGCACACAGGAACCACAATCCCTACACCATGCTTCGATGGATTCTCTCATCCCAGCCCAGTAAAACTACATATTTCACACAGTTATAAGCAGCCCATGGGCATTCACCTGGATTAAAACCCATAACAGCTCATAGACCAAACAATCAATCTACCACTGGACCAAAGACAGGAAGCTAAATCCACTGCCTGCGGTAACTAACTTAATCCTATAGTCTACTCACACAACAAACCCAAGAGAAAGGAAAAAAACATGGCTTCGATTATCCATCCAATGAAAACGCATAACCATTGTGAGCCATTGGACAATGCAATTGCACACATGGTGACATGGTGCACGGCCCAATGAATCAAGTCTGTACTTCATATTCACGGTTTAAGCCCTTGGGTTCTAATGTGTCCAGAGTACATATCCAGAAAGATTCCCTTTCTTTGTGCTAAGCACAAGTCAACAATACGTTGTAAGCAGATTCTATTACCAGTCCCACACCATTTTGTGACGCATAATCGCACAGTGGCCCAATTAAGATTCCAAGTCATCGAACATGTCCCAGCCATACGCAGAGGAGGCGATAGAATTAGGAAGCTCAAAGAAAGGGAATCTTTCTGGATATATACTCTGGGCACGTTGGAACCCAAGGGCTTAAACCATGAATATGAAGAACCGACTTGATTCATTGGGCCGTGCACATTTTTTCTAACGCCCGGTTCTTTTTCGTGTTCACACTATATATGGCTCCAGTATGTATGGAGTTCCATTCTTCCTTGTTTTTTATTTGTCATGTTTGTCTGATTACCTTGTCTAACAGTTTTTTCTCCCCTTTCTTTACCTTCCAGGTTCCCATAGTCACGTGAAATATCCCTGTTGCACTTGATTACGGCTCACTATTCACTATAGGATGTCTTATATCTAACATCACACTCTCACCCATCAGCACTCTATAGGTTTGTATAAGGTATGCGCTTACACATCCGGTCCTCCATAGGTATTTCCACTTATGTAGCACTATCCCTATGATCACTCATAACTCATACCCTTGTAGTCAATTACAGCCTCCTCTCTCCCCTCTCCCCTTCTCCCTTTCCATCTATAATTTTGCCAGTACAATATTAGTTTACATTAGGCACACACTCACATATTCCTTTCCTTAGTGACTTATTGTAATTCACATTCGCATACAATTCTCTATGCCTGCCCCATTACTACATTCATACCTACTTGACCCTATCCTGATACCCCTTGTCTCACCTTGTTGGTCCCTACACCTGTTATCATCTCCTTTCCTGTGTCTGTCTTGTCACACAACACATTTTAGCATATCCCTTGTGCTCCTTATTACCTGTCCTGCCTATTAGAATTATGTCCATTATGTCCATGCATGGCCCAATGAATCAAGTCTGTACTTCATATTCATGGTTTAAGCCTTTGGGTTCCAATGTGCCCAGAGTATATATCCAGAAAGATTCCCTTTCTTTGAGCTTCCTAATTCTATTGCCTCCTCTACGTATGGCTTGGACATGTTCGATGACTTGGAATCTTAATTGGATCACTGTGTGATTATGCGTCACAAAATGGTGTGGGACTGGTAATAGAATCTGCTTACAATGTATTGTTGACTTGTGTTTAGCTCAAAGAAAGAGAATCTTTCTGGATATGTACTCTGGGCACATTAGAACCCAAGGGCTTAAACCGTGAATATGAAGTAAAGACTTGATTCATTGGGCCGTGCACCATGTCACCATGTGTCCAATTGCATTGTCCAATGGCTCACAATGGTTATGCGTTTTCATTGGATGGATAATCGAAGCCATGTTTTTTTCCTTTCTGTTGGGTTTGTTGTGTGAGTAGCCTATAGGATTAAGTTGGTTACCGCAGGCAGTGGATTTAACTTCCTGTCTTTGGTCCAGTGGTAGATGGATTGTCTGGTCTATGAGCTGTTATTGGTTTGAATGCAGGTGAATGCCCATGGGCTGCTTATGACTGTGTAAAATATGTAGTTTTACTGGGCTGGGATGAGAGAATCCATTGAAGCATGGTGTAGGGATTGTGGTTCCTGTGTGCTAAGAAGAGAGGCTGGCACCAGCCAGAAAGCCCCATTGCAGCCAATAATCACTTAATAACTTTTTCAACTTGTCATCATATGGGAGGCCTTCCATTCCTTGTAGTAGTCTAGTTGCCCACCTTTGAACTGACTCTAACTTCTGAATGTCCTTTTTAAAATGTGGAGCCCAAAACTGGTTCCCATATTCCAGATGTAGCCTTACAAGTGATTTATAGAGGTTGATCATCTTTACTTATCATTTAAAACTTTCAAACTGGTACACTCAACACATAAAGCCCCCCCCTTTTAAAGAGTAGTTTCCCTGTACCTAAGTGGGGGTCTACCTAGGTTGGAGCGAGTGGACCTTCGGGGTCCGGTGTCAGTGGTGACAGGCAGTGGGGCAGAGGGAACAGTCAGTTCCTCCTCCCTGCTATCATGTGGGGCAGGCGGAGGCGTATGGGAGCTGGGTACAGGTACATCCCTGGGCACTGGCTCGCGGTTAACCGTTTCCATCATTTCTTCATCCACGGGTTGTGGGAACAGTATCACTGGAAGGATCACCGCACCGTTCTGTGTAGGCCAGTCTGCTGGAAAATCACCCATCATGGTGTGGATTACCTCTTTTTCCTTCTCCACTGGACTGGGAACTGGAGCCTCATCCGCTACTCTCAATGCTGGTGGGCACTTATCATAGTATCATAGTATCATAGTTTTTAAGGTTGAAGGGAGACTCTAAGTCCATCTAGTTCAACCCGTAGCCTAACATGTTGATCCAGAGGAAGGCAAAAAAAACCCCAATGTGGCAAACAAGTTCCAATGGGGAAAAAATTTCCTTCCTGACTCCACATCCGGCAATCAGACTAGTTCCCTGGATCAACACCCTGTCATAAAATCTAATATACATAACTGGTAATATTAAATTTTTCAAGAAAGGCATCCAGGCTCTGCTTAAATGTTAGTAGTGAATCACTCATTACAACATCATGCGGCAGAGAGTTCCATAGTCTCACTGCTCGTACAGTAAAGAATCCTCGTCTGTGATTATGATTAAACCTTCTTTCCTCCAGACGTATCGGATGCCCCCGTGTTCCAGTCGCAGGCCTAGGTGTAAAAAGATCTTTGGAAAGGTCTCTGTACTGTCCCCTCATATATTTATACATTGTGATTAGATCCCCCCTAAGCCTTCGTTTTTCCAAACTAAATAACCCCAAGTTTAATAACCTGTCTTCGTATTGCAGCCCACCCATTCCTCTAATAATCTTGGTCGCTCTTCTCTGCACCCTCTCCAGTTCAGCTATGTCCTTCTTATATATCGGTGACCAGAATTGTACACAGTATTCTAAGTGCGGTCGCACTAGTGACTTGTACAGAGGTAGAACTATATTTTTTTCATGAACACTTATACCTCTTTTAATACATCCCATTATTTTATTAGCCCTGGCAGCAGCTGCCTGACACTGGCCACTAAAGTGAAGTTTACCATCCACCCATACACCCAAGTCTTTTTCTGTGTCTGTTTTACCCAGTGTTCTACAATTAAGTACATAATCATAAATGTTATTTCCTCTACCCAAGTGCATGACCTTACATTTATCTACATTAAACTTCAATTGCCACTTCTCAGCCCAATCCTCCAATTTACATAAATCTCCCTGTAATATAAAATTATCCTCCTCTGTATTGATTACCCTGCAGAGTTTAGTATCATCTGCAAATATTGAAATTCTACTCCGCATGCCCCCAACAAGGTCATTTATAAATATGTTGAAAAGAAGCGGGCCCAATACTGACCCCTGTGGTACCCCACTATGAACTGAGACCCAGTCCGAGTACGTACCATTAATAACCACCCTTTGTTTCCTATCACTGAGCCAGTTTTTAACCCAGTTACACATATTTTCCCCTATCCCCATTATTCTCATTTTATGTACCAACCTTTTGTGTGGCACCGTATCAAAAGCTTTTGAAAAGTCCATATACACAACATCCACTGCATTTCCCTGGTCCAGACTTGAACTTACCTCTTCATAGAAGCTGATCAAATTAGTTTGACAGGATCGATCCCTCATAAACCCATGTTGATACTCTGTCATAAGGTTATTTTTCTTGAGATACTCCAGTATAGCATCTCTCAAGAAACCCTCAAGGATTTTACCAACCGTAGAGGTTAAACTTACCGGCCTATAATTTCCCGGCTCAGATTTTGTCCCCTTTTTGAATATTGGCACCACATTTGCTATGCGCCAGTCCTGCGGTACCGACCCTGTTATTAAGGAATCTGAGAAGATTAAAAATAATGGTCTATCTATCACAGAACTCAATTCCTGTAGTACTCTGGGGTGTATGCCATCCGGGCCCGGAGATTTGTCAACCTTAGATTTGCCAACTTCTTCAGGTGGTCTCGGGAAACCGTGGCCAAAGTCCCCCCCTGGTCACGGCTGATCTGGTAGGCCTTCCCATTCTCCCATCCTGTGGGCTGGACTACATACGGGGTTTTTTCCCATTGATCATCCAGCTTGTGGGCCCTTCTTTTCCGCTTCAGCACTACATCCCCAGGTTGGAAGGAACCGGCAGGCGCCTTCTTGTTGAAGCACTGCTCCTGTTGTCCCCGACTCCGGCACAAGTTCTTTTCAACATACTCCTGGACCTGTCGGTACTGTGTCCTCCGCCGAGTGTCCCATTCAGCTGTCGACAGGAGTGCTTCTGAAGCTTCCAAGCCCATTTCCAGATCCACTGGTAGCCGGCCGGGACGAGCTCTCATCAGGTATGCTGGAGTGCATTTCGTAGAGCTGGAAGGGATGTTGTTGTACATATCGACCAGGTCAGGTAGCTTCTCCAGCCACAGGTTCCGCTCTTCCAGTGGTAACGTCTTGAGGAGGCCCAGGACCAAGTGGTTCATCTTTTCACAAATGCCATTGGTTTGGGCGTGGTAAGGCGTGGTCCGGATTTTCTTGCAGCCGTACAACTGGCAGAATTCCTGGAATACCTCTGCTTCAAAGGCCGGACCCTGGTCGGTAAGCACCCTCTCCGGGTACCAATGCGGTCAACAGAAATAAGCCTGGAAAGCCTTAGCAGCGGTGCGGCCGGTTAAGTCCTTAACTGGGACAACCACCAGGAACCTCGAGTAGTGGTCTACGATGGTCAGAGCGTAGGTGTACCCACTTCGGCTGGGGGTGAGCTTTACATGGTCAAGGGCAACCAGCTCCAGCGGTTGGTGTGTAATGATCGGGTGTAGGGGTGCCTTCTGGCTGGCCTCGTCCTTCCTTCTCAATGCGCAAGGGCCACATTCTCGGCACCAGGCCTCCACAGATTCCCGCATTCCACTCCAATAGAACCGCTCTCTTAACAACATCTCTAGCTTCTTCCACCCGAAGTGCACTGCACCATCATGGTATGCTTGCAGGACGGTGGGCACTTTAGCCTGGGGAATCACCAGCTGGCGGATCTTCTCGTGAGTCTTTGGATTAATCAGCTCGCGATACAACTTCCCCTGGTGTAGGTATAGCCGGGTCCGTTCTTGCCACAGACGTTGGGCTTCGGCAGGGGCAGCAGGGTCTATCCCAGCAGAACCCTGTTCCACTAGAGTCTTGACCAGGCGGACAGCAGGTGCCTGGTCCTGAGCTTCCTGCCAGTCCTGTCGGGGCAGCGGATCCAGGTTCACCCGTTGTTGGTAGACGTGCACCTTCTCAGTGAATGGCCGGTGAAATGCAGGCAACTCGATCTCTTCGAGGTCATCATCCTCTGGCCCCTCTTCCGACAGGTGGGGCATCCGGGAGAGTGCATTGGCATTGACGTTGGTACGGCCGGCCCGGTACTTGATGGTGAAATCGTAGTTGGCTAACCTGGTCACCCACCGCTGCTCCAACGCGCCCAGCTTGGCCGTATCTAGATGGGTCAGCAGGTTATTGTCTGTGTACGCGGTGAACTTGGCTGCTGCCAGGTAATGGCGGAAACGCTCGGTGATAGCCCACACCAGTGCCAAGAGCTCAAGCTTGAAGGAGATGTAGTTCTCAGGGTTCCTCTCAGTCGGTCGGAGTTTTCGGCTAGCATAAGCTATTACCTTTTCCCTTCTGTCTTGGACCTGGGATAGAACAGCCCCCAAGCCCACATTGCTGGCGTCGGTGTAGAGGATGAATGGGCGGCTGTAGTCAGGGTACGCTAGGATTTCCTCTCCGGTCAGGGCTGTTCTCAGCTGGCGGAAGGATTCCTCATGCTTTTCTTCCCACACCAATGGGGCTACTAGGGATCTACCACCCTTGGTCTGTCCTACGAGGAGGTCTTGCATGGGGGCAGCCATCTTTGTGTACCCCTTAATGAAGCGACGGTAATATCCCACCAGGCCCAGAAACTGCCTCACTTCCCTCACTGTGGTCGGTCTCGGCCAGTCTTGGATGGCGGTGATCTTCTCGGGGTTGGGGGCGACACCTTCCGCACCAACCACATGTCCTAGGTACTGCACTCTGGGTTTCAGCAGATGACACTTTGAGGGCTTCAACTTCATCCCATACTTGGCAAGGGACGCGAACACCTCGGCTAGGTGCTCCAGGTGGGCTTCATACGTCTGTGAGTACACAATCACATCATCCAAGTACAGCAAAACGGTCCCATAGGCAGTCTTCTCTCGGTCTTCCGGTGCCACGGCCACCTGCCAGTACCCGCTGGTGAGGTCAAGGGTGGAGAAGTAGTTAGCGGTTCTCAGCGAGGCCAGGGACTCTTTGATGCGGGGCAGAGGGTAAGCATCCTTATGCGTTATCTGGTTAATCTTCCGGTAATCCACACACATCCGCATGGTGCCATCCTTCTTCTTAACCAGCACCAACGGAGCGGCCCAGGGACTACAGCTGTCCCTAATAACCTCTGCCTCCTTCATGTTCCTCAACATGTCTTTGGCGCATTGGTAGTGCGCAGGGGGAATAGGCCTGTATCTCTCTTTAATAGGGGAGTGTGTACCGGTAGGGATGTGGTGTTGAACCCCTTTAATCTGCCCAAAATCTAGAGGGTGCTTGCTAAAAACCCGCTCATACTCCTGTACCACCCGGTATACCCCTTCCTTGTGGTGTATGGGGGTATCATCAGTGCCGACATGTAGCTCTCGATACCACTCGCCTAACTCCCCCAGGGATGAGTGGGAACCGGCAGCAGGCGGTGTGACCGGGGGAACGGCTTCATGGATCGTGTGGGGATCTAGAGTGAACAATTTGGCAAGGGTAGCGTACCGGGTGGTGCATGAATGCACACATATTGGTTTTATAATCTTATTGTATTACTTTATATTCTTATTTCACTTGTGCATATCTCCACCATAATCCTGGCTAAGAAATATAGCTTTTTTTGGGGTACACAGGTAGTAAGGTCTTCTTTCTATTTCTTTAGGGGTGATATAGCCTGGTGGAACTCTAGACCTCTAACATTATATATGCACCCTTTTTCTTTATGGTTCTTGGACACCTTATAACATTCTTCCATACATATATATCTTTCTCATAAATTATAAATAATTAGGCATTTTTATATATTTTATTTACATTTTCATAAATAACTTTTTACAAAGCATGGGGGACATTCTCACATACATATAATTTTCATGTACGCATTCTGAAAATTTACGCATAAACCGTACACACTCCTTTTTGTAACAATTTCTATAACTCATTCGCTGAACTCTCATCCCGGATATTCATTCTTACACCGAATTTCCTGTTATAACACAACATTCATGATTTTTATTCAATTTATTTTTATTTTTTAGGTTTATTAGTAGTGATGAGCGAGTACTAAAAAGCTCGGGTGCTCGAAGCTCGGGCCGAGCCTCCCAAGATACTCGTGTACTCGGCCCGAGCACCGAGCCCAATGTTATCCTATGGGAGACCCGAGTATTTTTGTGAAATGACCACCGGCAGCATGTAGAAACCCTAAAAATGGCACAAAAGTCTCCGAAGAGTGCTCAAATGACATGGCAACAGCATGGGGAAGACCCCTTGAAGCATTTATCACTCAAAAGTCACAGCTGTGAATAATTTTGTCCACGTTTTACGCCATTTTTACGGACTCACCAGAAAACCTTCCAAAATGACACCAAAATGATTTTTCATAGCGGAAATGTTAAGGGCACATACCCAATAGTGAGATAGAGCTAATGTATGTTACTTTTTGAGATCAATACATGAAAGATTTTACGTAAAACATTGTGTGGCACTCCGATGTCCCTGAGAAGAGACGTGCATAAAGGCCTCTGAGTCTAATGTGCCCATTTTGAGGAACTGAGTCTTTGTAGTATTTTCCTTTGCCAGGGCAGTCCAAAATTGTGAGGTTCACCAATGCCCCTGCATACAGACGTGCATGATGGCCTGTAAACCTGAAGTGCCCATTGTAAGGAAGTGGGTCTATTGTAGTATAGCCCTTAGGCAGGGCAGCCAAAAATTGGGAGGCTCCACGTTGTCCCTGGATAGAGACGTGCATGAGGGCCTCAAAACATTAAGTGTCCAGTGTCAGGAAGTGGGTGTATTATAGTATAGCCCTTAGGCAGGGCAGCCAAAAATTGGGAGGCTCCACGTTGTCCCTGGATAGAGACGTGCATGAGGGCCTGTAAACCTGAAGTGCCCATTGGAAGGAAGTGGGTCTTTTGTAGTATAGCCCTTTGGCAGGGCAGCCAAAAATTGGGAGGCTCCACGTTGTCCCTGGATAGAGACGTGCATGAGGGCCTGTAAACCTGAAGTGCCCATTGGAAGGAAGTGGGTCTTTTGTAGTATAGCCCTTTGGCAGGGCAGCCAAAAATTGGGAGGCTCCACGTTGTCCCTGGATAGAGACATGCATGAGGGCCTCAAAACATTAAGTGTCCATTGTCAGGAAGTGGGTGTATTATAGTATAGCCCTTAGGCAGGGCAGCCAAAAATTGGGAGGCTCCACGTTGTCCCTGGATAGAGACGTGCATGAGGGCCTGTAAACCTGAAGTGCCCATTGGAAGGAAGTGGGTCTTTTGTAGTATAGCCCTTTGGCAGGGCAGCCAAAAATTGGGAGGCTCCACGTTGTCCCTGGATAGAGACGTGCATGAGGGCCTCAAAACATTAAGTGTCCATTGTCAGGAAGTGGGTGTATTATAGTATAGCCCTTTGGCAGGGCAGCCAAAAATTGGGAGGCTCCACGTTGTCCCTGGATAGAGACGTGCATGAGGGCCTCAAAACATTAAGTGTCCATTGTCAGGAAGTGGGTGTATTATAGTATAGCCCTTAGGCAGGGCAGCCAAAAATTGGGAGGCTCCACGTTGTCCCTGGATAGAGACGTGCATGAGGGCCTCAAAACATTAAGTGTCCATTGTCAGGAAGTGGGTCTTTTGTAGTATAGCCCTTTGGCAGGGCAGCCAAAAATTGGGAGGCTCCACGTTGTCCCTGGATAGAGACGTGCATGAGGGCCTCAAAACATTAAGTGTCCATTGTCAGGAAGTGGGTGTATTATAGTATAGCCCTTAGGCAGGGCAGCCAAAAATTGGGAGGCTCCACGTTGTCCCTGGATAGAGACGTGCATGAGGGCCTCAAAACATTAAGTGTCCATTGTCAGGAAGTGGGTCTTTTGTAGTATAGCCCTTTGGCAGGGCAGCCAAAAATTGGGAGGCTCCACGTTGTCCCTGGATAGAGACGTGCATGAGGGCCTCAAAACATTAAGTGTCCATTGTCAGGAAGTGGGTGTATTATAGTATAGCCCTTTGGCAGGGCAGCCAAAAATTGGGAGGCTCCACGTTGTCCCTGCATAGAGACGTGCATGAGGGCCTCAAAACATTGTTCCCATTGCAAAGGAGCGGGTCTCCTGTCGTTGTAATGTCCATTCTGCAAAGAATGGGCGAAAAAATTTACCACTGGGGGTATACCTGAAACAAAGGCCTAACTCTTGTAACGGTCATCATGGTGGCGCATGAGGAGAAGGAGGAGCAGTCCAGCGATTATCCAAAGTCCAGAAGTGTGTACCCATGGGTGACTGGAGGTACATGGCAAATTCCCGTTACAAACTTTAAATTCCGCTCTCATTTGCTGGTGGTGTGGTGAAGTCTGGCCCAATCCAACCCTTGTTCATCTTGATCAGAGTCAGCCTGTCAGCATTTTCAGTTGACAGGCGGGTGCGTTTATCTGTAATGATTCCACCTGCGGCACTAAAAACATGCTCTGACAAAACGCTAGCGGCAGGGCAGGCCAGGACTTCCAAGGCGTAGAGAGCCAATTCATGCCACGTGTCCACCTTGGATACCCAATAATTGTAAGGCACAGAGGAATGTCGGAGTACAGTTGTTCGATCTGCAAGGTACTCCTTGAGCATCTGGGCAAACTTAGGATTTCTTGTGGCACTACCCCGCACCTCAGGGGCTGTGGTACGTGAGGGGCTGAGAAAACTGTCCCACATCTTAAAGACTGTTCCCCTACCTCTGGCGGATTGGACTTGTGCCTCTCTCGGCTGTACGCCTTGGTTGTCCACTGATTCCTGACCTATGCCGCTAGCGTTTTGTGAGGGGAATGCTTTGCCTACTTCCGTGACTATGGCCTTCCGGAACTGCTGCATTTTGGTTGACCTCTCCGCCTCGGGAATAAGAGACATAAAGTTCTCCTTGTAGCGTGGGTCTAACAGTGTTACCAACCAGTAATGATTGTCGGCCAAGATGTTCTTAACGCGAGGGTCACGAGACAGGCAGCTTACCATAAAGTCAGCCATGTGCGCCAGACTCTTAACAGCCAGGACTTCAGTAGCCTGACCAACACGTTGACTGAACATGCTGTCCTCCTCCTCCTCCTCCTCCTCCTCCTCATCTACCCTGTCCTCTGGCCAGCCACGCTGAACCGAGGATATGACTGGTGTGCATGTCATATCCTCAATTTGGCCGGAGATTTGCTCCATGTCTTCATCCTCCTCCTCGTCATAGTCCTCCACTGCACGTTGTGATGAGACGAGGCTGGGCTGTGTGTTATCACCCACACCCACTACTGTTTCTTGCTGCAACTCATCGCGCTCCGCCTGCAATGCATCATGTTTGGTTTTGAGCAGAGACCGTTTTAGAAGGCAGAGTAGCGGTATGGTGACGCTAATAATGGCGTCATCTTATACCTTTATGATGTTATTGTTTATTCTAAAGCAAACAAGATTTTAGGGTGTATAAAAAGGGAGATTAGATCCGGTGATCCCAACGTATTGTTAACCCTCTATAAATCACTTGTAAGGCCACATCTGGAATATGGGGTAAAGTCCTGAGCAGGTTGATAACCATTGGTTTGAGCATGGTAGGGTGTAGTGCGCATCTTCCTGCATCCGCCATAACCTTCCCTTAGGATATACTGTGCCCTTATCAGATTGGTTGTACAAGGTTGCTTCTCTTATTGGATGGATTTCAAGCTGCATGGATAATGTTCATTTAAATGATGTGGATAGAAAGACTGAAGATATCTACATGTAGTCTGAAATCCATCATGAATCAATACTATTTTACACAGTCATAAGCAGCCCATGGGCATTCACCTGCATTCAAACCAATAACAGCTCATAGACCAGACAATCCATCTACCACTGGACCAAAGACAGGAAGTTAAATCCACTGCCTGCGGTAACCAACTTAATCCTATAGGCTACTCACACAACAAACCCAACAGAAAGGAAAAAAACATGGCTTCGATTATCCATCCAATGAAAACGCATAACCATTGTGAGCCATTGGACAATGCAATTGGACACTTGGTGACATGGTGCACGGCCCAATGAATCAAGTCTTTACTTCATATTCACGGTTTAAGCCCTTGGGTTCTAATGTGCCCAGAGTACATATCCAGAAAGATTCTCTTTCTTTGAGCTAAACACAAGTCAACAATACATTGTAAGCAGATTCTATTACCAGTCCCACACCATTTTGTGACGCATAATCACACAGTGATCCAATTAACATTCCAAGTCATCGAACATGTCCAAGCCATACGCAGAGGAGGCAATAGAATTAGGAAGCTCAAAGAAAGGGAATCTTTCTGGATATATACTCTGGGCACATTGGAACCCAAAGGCTTAAACCATGAATATGAAGTACAGACTTGATTCATTGGGCCATGCATGGACATAATGGACATAATTCTAATAGGCAGGACAGGTAATAAGGAGCACAAGTTATATGCTAAAATGTGTTGTGTGACAAGACAGACACAGGAAAGGACATGATAACAGGTGTAGGGACCAACAAGGTGAGACAAGGGGTATCAGGATAGGGTCAAGTAGGTATGAATGTAGTAATGGGGCAGGCATAGAGAATTGTATGTGAATGTGAATTACAATAAATCACTAAGGAAAGGAATATGTGAGTGTGTGCCTAATGTAAACTAATATTGTACTGGCAAAATTATAGATGGAAAGGGAGAAGGGGAGGGGGGGAGAGAGGAGGCTGTAATTGACTACAAGGGTATGAGTTATGAGTGATCATAGGGATAGTGTTACATAAGTGGAAATACCTATGGAGGACCGGATGTGTAAGCGCATACCTTATACAAACCTATAGAGTGCTGATGGGTGAGAGTGTGATGTTAGATATAAGACATCCTATAGTGAATAGTGAGCCGTAATCAAGTGCAACAGGGATATTTCACGTGACTATGGGAACCTGGAAGGTAAAGAAAGGGGAGAAAAAACTGTTAGACAAGGTAATCAGACATAATGTAACCAGTTGATCAGACATGATCACCTGGTTTGAGACCCCCTGCCTTACACTATATAGATATCATGTTCATTCCCCATCTATCTTGCTCAGGAGAGCATCTCCCTCCCCCGGCACCAAGAGCAGCTCATACTGAATTGTTACATTGACTAGTAACACTGCACACAGAAATGCACCTTAATATTCCACTGTTAACCCTTTCCTCCCAGCAGTAACACACAACTCCTCACCTTGATATCATGGTGATTTATGGTCAGAATGACTTCAATGCGATCAGTGATTTCTATTCTAGCTCTGCTCACATAGATTTTATATCCACACTCAACTATAGGCCGTTCTTCATATTTTGGGGGCTTTTAGTCAGATATACTAGTTTGTGCCTGTATAGTATTGGTGTAGATGGGAGTGTAGGGCATGGGTTACATGGCACTGTGGTGGAATACTGATGGGAGGTATTGGTGCTGTGTTTGATGCTTCTACTGGGTATTTTCCTACAAATACTGGAACAGCTCACTGCTTAGAATGATCCTTCCCAGCTCTATAATATATTATATATACCCCACAATGCAGGCTCACACACACATTTGTCTCAAGTGTGTTGTAGGGACACAGATACAGTCTTGGTCATGTGACTAAAGGCTACTTTACACACTGCGATATCGGTCCCGATATCGCTAGTGTGGGTACCCGCCCCCATCTGTTGCGCGACACGGGCAAATCGCTGCCCATGCCGCACAACACCGACCAGACCCGTCACACATACTTACCTGCCCGGCGACGTCGCTGTGTCCGGCGAACCGCCTCCTTTCTAAGGGGGCGGTCCGTGCGGCGTCACAGCGACGTCACTGAGCGACCGCCCAATAGCAGCGGAGGGGCGGAGATGAGTGGCCGGAACATCCCGCCCACCTCCTTCCTTCCTCATAGCGGCTGGGAGGCAGGTAAGGAGAGGTTCCTCGTTTCTGCGGTGTCACACGGAGCGATGTGTGCTACCGCAGGAGCGACGAACTACATCGTTACTGCTGCAGTAACGATAATCGAGAATGGAGACCCATGTCACCGATGAGCGATTTTGCACGTTTTTGCAACGATGCAAAATCGCTCATCGGTATCACACGCAGCAACATCGCTAATGCGGCCGGATGTGCGTCACAAATTCCGTGACCCCAACGACTCCGCATTAGCGATGTCGCAGCGTGTAAAGCCCCCTTTAGTGGGAGTGGTGTACAGGGTCTTAGCAGTAAAGAGTATTCCATATTTCTGCCAGATACCCACAGAGATATTGAAATCTGAAAAAAGAGACTTCTGCTCATTGAAGGTAAGAACTGCTCACATAGCGTTCAACTCCACAGCAAACGAGTGCTCTAGCACTGGCATCTCAGCAGGGATATTCCCCTACTACACATGTGTGTCTAGGTCACTGTGACAGTTTACAGGACATAACTCAGGGCACCTAGACAGAAGGCAGAGGGACTACTTTCTATTTCTGGTGTAGAGCTTAGTACAATATATATATATTTATACTATTACATGGGACACATGTACCTTGCATTACCATTATTCGCTGTATATGAACCCCTTTTCTCCGGGCATTATTTGTCTATAGCATTTTTCACGAACCTGAGGCAACTGAGAACCCTTCAGTGAAGGAATTCCACTAACCCTCACAATACCTACCAGGGGCCTCCCTGCAGTAACTCAGGTAGTTGTACCCATTCTCTTTCCGCATTCTATGTGTTCTTCTTCTTTCTTCTTTTTTTTCTTTTTTCTTCTTTTTATTTCTATCATGTAGTTCAGGGGTTTATAGATATATGTCCTGCATCTCATATTTCCTTTAGTGGTGCTTCTTACCCATTCTCATATCATTTACCCTAGTATTTCATGATCCTGAGGCGACTGAGAACCCTTTAATAAAGGAATCCTTTTTCACCTGAATTGTCAAGTGATACTTACCAGTGACTATCACGTAATGTTACAGGTAGTTCCATTTTCTTCCTCTTCTTTCTCTCCTTTCTTCTTTGTCACACGGTCCATTGTGTTATAGCCCACGTGTCATGATAACACTTGTACCATCTTTTCATTTAGATTCCACCTACAATTATTTACCGATTCCAGTTCTGGAATAGGCTTTCATCATCTACTCACTAGAATTCTCAAGTTCATAAGGTACTGAGACATATACATGTTCACACCATTATAAAGAACAAAGTATAAACATTGAGGTTTTTCTCACACCCATGTTCCTGTGTTCTTTGATATGATATGTGTTCATTTCCTTCACTATATAGGATTGCAAGTTTTCCATTTGTACCTTAATGGCAATGACGCTATACAATTGAACACATATCATCCTGTTATCCATATAGGTGTGTATTTACCTGCTTGACTATTTTTGGTTGTTTGATCCAGAATGTTTCTCCAGATAGGTCATGTGGAAATTTTCTTTCCTCAGTACAAATGTTTTCACTATGGCTTTGGAAAATTTTTTTGTATGTGCATCATGGTCATTTGACCCATTGTACTCTCAAGTAGCAATATATTGTACTGTTATGTTGTACTATGTACTAATTACGTGTTTATATGGTTTTGTAACCCTTTATGATCTTAGATAACTTTATCCTTGATAAAGACCTAAAAACAAGCTCGAAACGTTGGATGAATTATCCTTTTGCACAAATAAAGAATTTTCAGCATTCTAAGAGTTCTTTTCTTACGTTATTGATCACTATAGTGTGCCAGAGCTATTTCTATTGAATTGACTCTTATTTTTTCTGAGCACCTGCTATATACACAGTGAGCCAGACATATTCAATTTTCATTCAGAAGGCAGAGGGAAGCCTTAGCAGCTGAGCCTATATCTTGGCTTGTGAGCATTAGAACAGGCCGGCGATTACAGGGTAACATGAAAAATGTCCAGCTTGCATTATGACTAGAACATGACAATATCCTTTTAAGTACTAACCTATGATGCGTTCCTAAGCAGTTGATGTTATATGTTCTACATTTCATTTTCTGCATACTTTCCAAGTAGTAGAATTTGCTTTGATATAGGCAACTGGATTTTCACAATGAAAAGGCAAAGGATAACGCCCGAAAAAGACGCCATACATTATGTCAGTGCCATCACTGACAAACCTGGATTGACCATGAAATACATCAATCCCCTTAAAGGTGAGTTAAAACAAGTTTTAACTAAATTGCCTTAATATTGTCATGCATTAGAATGACTGTCTTAGGTAATGATAAATATTTTCTACAGGAAGAGGAGTGTTTGCTGAAACTGAAATCGAAAAAGGGAGTTTTGTTGCAGAATATCGAGGTGAGCTCACGTATGCACTTACGATGGTAGACAACTACTCGAGATTTATGGTTGTGGTACAAGTCAAAGATCTAATGGCCCATACTGCAGCGAAGGTCTTCCAAGCACACTTATGCAGACCTCATGGCTACTCAGAGAGAGTCCTCACAGATCAAGGCACTGCCTTTGAAGCGGAAATCTTCAAGGACTTCTGCAGCTTTTACCGATGCAGGAAGATGCGTACTACACCCTACCATGCTCAAACCAATGGTTATCAACCTGCTCAGGACTTTACCCCATATTCCAGATGTGGCCTTACAAGTGATTTATAGAGGGGTAACAATACGTTGGGATCATCGGATCTAATCTCCCTTTTTATACACCCTAAAATCTTGTTTGCGTTAGAATAAACAATAACATCATAAAGGTATAGCAGTACCGTTTCAAAGTTTCGGTGTCCCAAGCAGCATTCCATCAGCCTCTGGAAGGTTCCTGGCAAATTGCACAGCTCGAAGGGCATGCTTTTGAACTCGCAGAGACCCATCGGGGTGGCAAAGGCGGTCTTCTCCCGGTCTGCCTCAGCAACGGACACTTGCCAATAGTGACTAGTGAGATCAAGGGTAGAAAAATAATTTGCAGTTGTCAATGCAGCTAGCTATTCCTCAATACAGGGGAGTGGTGCTGTCCTTCTTCTTTAACAGGACCAACGGAGCTGCCCAGAGGCTACAACTGTCACGGATAACCCCAGCCTCCTTCATGTTGCTCAACATGTCCTTGGTACACTGGTAATGTGCAGGTAGATTTGGCTTATATCTCTCTTTGATGGGTGGGTGTGCACTTGTGGGGATGTAGTGTTTGACCCCTTTTATTTTTCAAAAGTCTAGCGGATGTTTGCTGAAGACTTGCTCGTATTCTTGCACTAGCCTGTAGACCCCCTTCTTGTGATGTGAAGGTGTGGAGTCAGTGCCTACGTGTAATTCCTTACACCACTCCTCTGGCTGACTTGGTGAGCTGTCACTGAATGGGTGGGCTGAAGCAATGGTGGATGCTGCTGTTTGGATAGCATGTGTATCTACTGAGAACAGCTTATCAATGGTGGCAAATCGGAGCAGCTTAATCTTTTGCTCTCCGCAGTTCAACACTCTCATGGGCACTCTTCCCTTCCATATTAATGAATAAAACTATGATGTAAATAGCATATAGATACCCCACAAATGCAGATAAAAGTAGGTTATGGGAAAAGGGGGAAGAGAGAAACAGGAAAATAGTGGAATAAAGTATACCTTCCAGGTGGGAGAGGAAATGGCAGCACAGCCAGTGGAGGTGAAGCAAGGGGAGCCTGCAACTAAAGAGTTGAGAGCGTTATCACATGGTGACTGAGCCTGATTGTAACGGGAGCATAGAGGTGCCGATCCTGTCTTACCTGCGTTGGTGTAGAAGTGGGTGTCCTGTGGTGGAGTCAGCTATGTGCAGTGGTGGCCGTGGGTTCTTTTATGTTCGACCGTAGTAATAGCTGTGCCCACTTCCTGTATGGGAGTGGAATGCAGTGAGGCTAATGGAACGCACGCCTGCGCATTTGTGTTTAACGTCGCGCATGTGCAGAACGGAGAAAAGGCTGCGCTCACTTCCTAATGAAAGGGAGTGAGACGCAGCTGGGAAGGGAAGGGAAAAGATTAGGGTTTGGGGATGATGAAAGGGCTTTCTACGGGCAAGGATGGCAAAGGGTGGCAGTGACGGAAAGTCAGGCAGATGGTCCTGTCCTGTCCTGTCCGTCCGTCTTTTTGTATCATGAATTGGAAAGACTGCAAGGGGGAGGGGAGGTGCTTGTGCCCAAAAGGAGGAGTTATTCAGATTCATTGCAGTGGGCGGCGGCTGCAAAAAGCACCATTCTCCTTGTTTTTGCTCTGCAAATTCTACTACTTGGAAAGTATGCAGAAAATGAAATGTAGAACATATAACATCAACTGCTTAGGAACGCATCATAGGTTAGTACTTAAAAGGATATTGTCATGTTCTAGTCATAATGCAAGCTGGACATTTTTCATGTTACCCTGTAATCGCCGGCCTGTTCTAATGCTCACAAGCCAAGATATAGGCTCAGCTGCTAAGGCTTCCCTCTGCCTTCTGAATGAAAATTGAATATGTCTGGCTCACTGTGTATATAGCAGGTGGTCAGAAAAAATAAGAGTCAATTCAATAGAAATAGCTCTGGCACACTATAGTGATCAATAACGTAAGAAAAGAACTCTTAGAATGCTGAAAATTCTTTATTTGTGCAAAAGGATAATTCATCCAACGTTTCGAGCTTGTTTTTAGGTCTTTATCAAGGATAAAGTTATCTAAGATCATAAAGGGTTACAAAACCATATAAACACGTAATTAGTACATAGTACAACATAACAGTACAATATATTGCTACTTGAGAGTACAATGGGTCAAATGACCATGATGCACATACAAAAAAATTTTCCAAAGCCATAGTGAAAACATTTGTACTGAGGAAAGAAAATTTCCACATGACCTATCTGGAGAAACATTCTGGATCAAACAGCCAAAAATAGTCAAGCAGGTAAATACACACCTATATGGATAACAGGATGATATGTGTTCAATTGTATAGCGTCATTGCCATTAAGGTACAAATGGAAAACTTGCAATCCTATATAGTGAAGGAAATGAACACATATCATATCAAAGAACACAGGAACATGGGTGTGAGAAAAACCTCAATGTTTATACTTTGTTCTTTATAATGGTGTGAACATGTATATGTCTCAGTACCTTATGAACTTGAGAATTCTAGTGAGTAGATGATGAAAGCCTATTCCAGAACTGGAATCGGTAAATAATTGTAGGTGGAATCTAAATGAAAAGATGGTACAAGTGTTATCATGACACGTGGGCTATAACACAATGGACCGTGTGACAAAGAAGAAAGGAGAGAAAGAAGAGGAAGAAAATGGAACTACCTGTAACATTACGTGATAGTCACTGGTAAGTATCACTTGACAATTCAGGTGAAAAAGGATTCCTTTATTAAAGGGTTCTCAGTCGCCTCAGGATCATGAAATACTAGGGTAAATGATATGAGAATGGGTAAGAAGCACCACTAAAGGAAATATGAGATGCAGGACATATATCTATAAACCCCTGAACTACATGATAGAAATAAAAAGAAGAAAAAAGAAAAAAAAGAAGAAAGAAGAAGAACACATAGAATGCGGAAAGAGAATGGGTACAACTACCTGAGTTACTGCAGGGAGGCCCCTGGTAGGTATTGTGAGGGTTAGTGGAATTCCTTCACTGAAGGGTTCTCAGTTGCCTCAGGTTCGTGAAAAATGCTATAGACAAATAATGCCCGGAGAAAAGGGGTTCATATACAGCGAATAATGGTAATACAAGGTACATGTGTCCCATGTAATAGTATAAATATATATATATTGTACTAAGCTCTACACCAGAAATAGAAAGTAGTCCCTCTGCCTTCTGTCTAGGTGCCCTGAGTTATGTCCTGTAAACTGTCACAGTGACCTAGACACACATGTGTAGTAGGGGAATATCCCTGCTGAGATGCCAGTGCTAGAGCACTCGTTTGCTGTGGAGCTGAACGCTATGTGAGTAGTTCTTACCTTCAATGAGCAGAAGTCTCTTTTTTCAGATTTCAATATCTCTGTGGGTATCTGGCAGAAATATGGAATACTCTTTACTGCTAAGACCCTGTACACCACTCCCACTAAAGGGGGCTTTACACGCTGCGACATCGCTAATGCGGAGTCGTTGGGGTCACGGAATTTGTGACGCACATCCGGCCGCATTAGCGATGTTGCTGCGTGTGATACCGATGAGCGATTTTGCATCGTTGCAAAAACGTGCAAAATCGCTCATCGGTGACATGGGTCTCCATTCTCGATTATCGTTACTGCAGCAGTAACGATGTAGTTCGTCGCTCCTGCGGTAGCACACATCGCTCCGTGTGACACCGCAGAAACGAGGAACCTCTCCTTACCTGCCTCCCAGCCGCTATGAGGAAGGAAGGAGGTGGGCGGGATGTTCCGGCCACTCATCTCCGCCCCTCCGCTGCTATTGGGCGGTCGCTCAGTGACGTCGCTGTGACGCCGCACGGACCGCCCCCTTAGAAAGGAGGCGGTTCGCCGGACACAGCGACGTCGCCGGGCAGGTAAGTATGTGTGACGGGTCTGGTCGGTGTTGTGCGGCATGGGCAGCGATTTGCCCGTGTCGCGCAACAGATGGGGGCGGGTACCCACACTAGCGATATCGGGACCGATATCGCAGTGTGTAAAGTAGCCTTTAGTCACATGACCAAGACTGTATCTGTGTCCCTACAACACACTTGAGACAAATGTGTGTGTGAGCCTGCATTGTGGGGTATATATAATATATTATAGAGCTGGGAAGGATCATTCTAAGCAGTGAGCTGTTCCAGTATTTGTAGGAAAATACCCAGTAGAAGCATCAAACACAGCACCAATACCTCCCATCAGTATTCCACCACAGTGCCATGTAACCCATGCCCTACACTCCCATCTACACCAATACTATACAGGCACAAACTAGTATATCTGACTAAAAGCCCCCAAAATATGAAGAACGGCCTATAGTTGAGTGTGGATATAAAATCTATGTGAGCAGAGCTAGAATAGAAATCACTGATCGCATTGAAGTCATTCTGACCATAAATCACCATGATATCAAGGTGAGGAGTTGTGTGTTACTGCTGGGAGGAAAGGGTTAACAGTGGAATATTAAGGTGCATTTCTGTGTGCAGTGTTACTAGTCAATGTAACAATTCAGTATGAGCTGCTCTTGGTGCCGGGGGAGGGAGATGCTCTCCTGAGCAAGATAGATGGGGAATGAACATGA
This sequence comes from Anomaloglossus baeobatrachus, assembly GCF_048569485.1. Taxonomy (NCBI): domain Eukaryota; kingdom Metazoa; phylum Chordata; class Amphibia; order Anura; family Aromobatidae; genus Anomaloglossus; species Anomaloglossus baeobatrachus. Next base: position 112,365 of record NW_027443726.1, on the reverse strand, counting down.
TATCTATATAGTGTAAGGCAGGGGGTCTCAAACCAGGTGATCATGTCTGATCAACTGGTTACATTATGTCTGATTACCTTGTCTAACAGTTTTTTCTCCCCTTTCTTTACCTTCCAGGTTCCCATAGTCACGTGAAATATCCCTGTTGCACTTGATTACGGCTCACTATTCACTATAGGATGTCTTATATCTAACATCACACTCTCACCCATCAGCACTCTATAGGTTTGTATAAGGTATGCGCTTACACATCCGGTCCTCCATAGGTATTTCCACTTATGTAACACTATCCCTATGATCACTCATAACTCATACCCTTGTAGTCAATTACAGCCTCCTCTCTCCCCCCTCCCCTTCTCCCTTTCCATCTATAATTTTGCCAGTACAATATTAGTTTACATTAGGCACACACTCACATATTCCTTTCCTTAGTGATTTATTGTAATTCACATTCACATACAATTCTCTATGCCTGCCCCATTACTACATTCATACCTACTTGACCCTATCCTGATACCCCTTGTCTCACCTTGTTGGTCCCTACACCTGTTATCATGTCCTTTCCTGTGTCTGTCTTGTCACACAACACATTTTAGCATATAACTTGTGCTCCTTATTACCTGTCCTGCCTATTAGAATTATGTCCATTATGTCCATGCATGGCCCAATGAATCAAGTCTGTACTTCATATTCATGGTTTAAGCCTTTGGGTTCCAATGTGCCCAGAGTATATATCCAGAAAGATTCCCTTTCTTTGAGCTTCCTAATTCTATTGCCTCCTCTGCGTATGGCTTGGACATGTTCGATGACTTGGAATCTTAATTGGATCACTGTGTGATTATGCGTCACAAAATGGTGTGGGACTGGTAATAGAATCTGCTTACAATGTATTGTTGACTTGTGTTTAGCTCAAAGAAAGAGAATCTTTCTGGATATGTACTCTGGGCATATTAGAACCCAAGGGCTTAAACCGTGAATATGAAGTAAAGACTTGATTCATTGGGCCGTGCACCATGTCACCAAGTGTCCAATTGCATTGTCCAATGGCTCACAATGGTTATGCGTTTTCATTGGATGGATAATCGAAGCCATGTTTTTTTCCTTTCTGTTGGGTTTGTTGTGTGAGTAGCCTATAGGATTAAGTTGGTTACCGCAGGCAGTGGATTTAACTTCCTGTCTTTGGTCCAGTGGTAGATGGATTGTCTGGTCTATGAGCTGTTATTGGTTTGAATGCAGGTGAATGCCCATGGGCTGCTTATGACTGTGTAAAATAGTATTGATTCATGATGGATTTCAGACTACATGTAGATATCTTCAGTCTTTCTATCCACATCATTTAAATGAACATTATCCATGCAGCTTGATGCCTTGTGGACTCGGTCTAGGGACTTTGGCTTCAACTAGAGGATCACTTGGCTACATGGCTTCAATCTAGGGGCTCCAATTCCGATTGGAGATCATAACCGCAATCTAGGGATTTCGACTCCGGCTGCCAGGATTATGCCATATCATCATACCAGAGACTACTTAAGGAAGAAACCCAGGTTGGACAATTTTGTCACCTGGCTACAGACTTTGCAGACCTCAGCCAGCTTCCTAAATCTGGCGCTATTCTATTGTCGGTGGGTGCCCGACAAATTACACAGCTATGTAAAATTTTGGTTTATGAAACTTCAAATCCAGTGACTGATTATTATGTTTTCTAATGTCCTGATTTAAAAAAAAAATAAATATTTTTTTTTAACCATCAAATATTGATTTTGTACAATCCATGTGTGAAGTTACATACAAGTGACATGAACAAGAAAAATACTTATTGTAACCAAAAATATTCACAATTTTATATATAAAATACATTTATTTATTGTACAGTCATTCTGCAACTTTATTAGAAATTTATTCTTGCACTTTTTCCTTTTCTCTAAATCCCCCTTTTCTCTTATAGAAGGCCTGTGGATCTTCTCTGTGAAGCATCCGGCAATCATGTTCACGTTTCATTTACTTTGGTATCGTCGTTCCATCTCCTTGATATTCCGATGAAAACCTTCTTGTTCTTCCCACCAGCACCAAGGTTTTCAGACAAGTAGTCCAAATAGGAATGTAAAAAATGTAACTTCAAATTCATTAGACAACCCAAGGCTTTGAAACGTTTCAGCATGTTCTCAACGATGGACTTAAATTTTGATTCTTTGTTGTTACCTAGAAACGTATTTATTGCTTCTTTCAAAGAGTCCCAAGCCCTTTTTTCAACAGTTTTCATTATTGTTTAAAACACGTCATCCTTCATTCATGGGTTTCTGAATATCCGAACCCACAAAAATGCTTTTGTGCTGCCCCTGTGCCAGCAGCCGCCGTTGGTCGGATCCAGACCTTCTAAGAGAGTGGCTCGACCCGGGGGTCTCGCGGACATGTCGAATAAAAGGAGGAATGTAGATGTATGGGCTAGGCCGTATTAAGTTTGTGACGCCACCAACGGTGTGTGGTGAGGTGGGACACCACCGCTGCCGTTATGGGATACCCGGGAGAGATGTAGTGGCAGCTGGATGTTAACCCCTCCGTGTGTAGGGATGATTGCCCCGGGGCCCAGTGTCTTTGTGCAGGGTATGGAGATGGCAAGGGCCGGCGCGCCTGAGCAAGCAGGGGGATGTTTGGTTACTCACAGTAAATGAATCACACGAGTCTTTCGGTAAACCAAAGGTGCTGGTGGCCTGCCGCCCCGGCCGGTTGCATTCAGGTCCCCCACCCAGGCTGGTGGTCGCTGTCCTTTACTCTGCACTTGTTTTTGTGTATGGTGGACTGCCTGGTCTGGAACTCAGGAGTCCGCTCCCGGCTGGATATGGCCTAAGGAGCCGTGCCCGCAGGCGCTGGCCCGTGGGATCTAAGGGCCCTGGCGGTGGCCTTATCCCTATCAGTGGGCTGTTGTCTTCTTTGAGGGACTTTAGGTGGGATAGGACCTATAATCCTGCCCTCAATCATTTAATTAGCTAGGCCGCTGTTTTCGGTCCTGGCTTCAGGGTCCTAGGTGACTAGGGTTTCAGGTCGGCTGTGTGTTTCCTAAGTGAGGAAAGGTGTTGTGCGGGGGCCTATCTGTAACTACCTGGTTTTGCCAGGGCATCACACCGTCCTTCAGACTTGATTCTGACAGTCCCTGAAACTTGGTACACAGGTACTTAAACATCTCTCCTTCTTTCAGTAGCGCTTTCACAAACAGCTTCATCAGTCCAAGCTTACAGTGGAGTGGTGGCAAGAGAACTTTAGGTGGGATCAACTAAGCTTTATGCAACAATGTTCTTGAGTCCCGGTTACAAAGATGTTCTTGTTGGCCAATTTTTTTTGCTCCAGTGAAGAGTCCTAACCTGGCTTTCCAATTCACACAAAAAGCATGTGTTCTGCCTTCTTTTACGTAATGCTGTGAATCTCTAGCATACAGCTAAACCCTAGTTCACATTTCAAATAAACAGACTGTGGAGTTCAATAGCCTTGATTTATTAGCTGGTAACGTGAACTTGATTGCAGTATACATGGAATATACAGTGAATATAGGAATATCCAAGATGCAGTTGAAGACAGAATACGGTATATCCAAGATACTGTTTTATACGGGTAAAAACTATAACAAGAAAATGATTACAGTCAGTACAGTGTTAATACAGAGTTAACATAGCATAACAGTACATGAGATGCAGTTCTTACGAGAATGTAGGTGAAAGGTCACTGCATCTGCAATACATAGAAATCTTATCTAGACAAACAAGACAGGGATGACACTAAAGGTGTAGAAGTACAATGTACAATGCATTTACTACACTCTTCCATCTAGGATTCTATCACTAACACATGTAATTTGCTTTGCTCACCGGATTACACTAGGCAGGGGTGAATGTACAGAGAGGTAAGTCGGCATGTCCTTTCCTGACAAATCCAAAGAGAAAATGGCTGCAGGCTTCTTCTCAGCTCAGGGAGGCATTCCTTACCCAGAATACATTTAGCTTAAAGGGAAACTCAGCAATTCAAAAGAATAACAATGACCTCTAGGGGTTGTAACAGAAATTTCAATGAATGACTATTAGCAGGCTGCCATGAGGCAGAACAGCATGGGTATTTAATATATCCTCCTTGCTGCCCAAGAAGCAATGAGAACATTTTTAGACCACCACATATTGACCATCCATGCTCCTTGTAGTTAAGTTTCTTGAGAATAAAGTCTAAATTCTCACAGCTTTCTTCCAAGTGCATAGCATGTGTGACGCCCTGGACTAGCCAGGTAGTCACAAACACAAAATCACACACACCCCCTCCCCTGGATAGTCTACATCAGTCACACAAAATCCTTGTTGCCTCCTCCAGGGTCTGATGTCCACACCAGGTGGGGCGGAGCCAGGCGGTTGGCCCCACCCACCGAGGAGTTCACAGGCCTGGAGGCGGGAAAAGCAGTTAGTTTAGTTTTGTAGTGGAAAGTGAGAGGACAGAAACTGTTAGTGTCTGGGTAGGAGCCCAGGCACTGTCAGCAAGGTCGGCAGACGGTGGTGGCCGTCTGCAGGAGGTGGTACAAGTCAGCTGAACCGTAGGACCGGGGACGGGCGGTGACCCGAGGGGAACTGAACCGGTGAGCGGATCTGTACCAAGCACAAAGGCAGGGCCATTGGACCCTGACCAGGCTAGGAGCCGCCGACAATGGTCAAATCCGAGAGTGACCGGAATCCCAGGGGTTCCCTAACACCCAAGACCCGACAGAAGGCAACCGTCCACACCGTGAGGATAAAAAGCCACCGCCATAGGCTAGAGATCCAAGGGCCAGCGCCTGCGGGCAAACGGGCTCCCTCGGTACGTACACCCCAGCCATCCAGCCTCCCCGTACCGCCACCGGGCCCCGGGATCACCAACCCCTACCCACGGAGGGGGAACCAACATCCTAGCTGCTCCCTGCCATCGCTCCCGGGATCCCCGTCACCAGCAGTGGTGGTGCCCATTATCACCACGACCTGTGGGTGACGTCACTAACTATCTCCCCAAACAAACCACCCCCTTTTCACTCGTGGGCGAGGAGCGCTGCTCGAGTCCCCGGATCTGGCCCTCCGCTCGAGCCACCGAGCAGCAGCAGCAGCAGAAGTCCCCGAACCCGAGCGTAGCGTGCGTGGCCCCTCTGCCCGCGACACATGCCCTACACACACTGAAGAATACTTACTGCCATTGAGCAGTAGCACAGCTTTCAGACTTTTTGGATGAAACAATGACGTGTCTCCACTCGCTCACATTGTACTTAATGTTACATTTTCCATCAGCACAGGAACATCGCTTGAATACACTAGAGCACCATCTTCAGAAAAGTATGGAGGGAATCTTTTCAGAATTCTAACCTTTTGGAAACCTATTGTCACGCTCTCCGGGTCCCCTGCTTCGCTCCCCGGCTCCTCTGGCAGACATCCCCCGCTCCACGGTCTCCAGCCTCCACCACCTGCGGTCCCCAGGCGGCCCGGTCCCCGCTCCCGGCGCCCGTCGGCAGCCCTGCTCCAGGCCGGCTCCCCTGCTTCCTATACACCGCTCCCTGCCCTGGCTTCTGGCACCCGGGCCTCGCGCATGCGCATTAGGGCGCGCGCGCGGTCATTGACCCTCTCTTAAAGGGCCAGCGTCCACTGACAGGAAATTGAACACACAGGTACAGGGTATAAAGGGGTTTAATGTCCAAGTGGGCGGGGCCTGTTCTTCGTGTTTCCTAAGCTAGGAGTCAGGTCTCCTTGTGTCTCTGTGATATACTTACCTATCTCTCTTCTAGAGCCGCTCCTGCCTCGCCATCCGGTCCTGCCGATTCCCGAACCCCGAACGCTGACTATCTGCCATCCCGTCAGTCCGTACCATCTCTGATCCCTGTGGTGACCCGTCCTCTCGCTCCATCGGTTCCGGACTCTGCCTGACATCTCGGCCTCCGAACCTGAGCTCCGTCACCCGGACTACCATCAGTGACTCCGTGGTCCCAGGGACTTCTCCATTCCACTCTTTTGCACGGACTGTCCTGCTACCCGTAGTGCTCCGGCTACCGGACCCCTTGCCTTCATTAAGGTGTTCGGCCCAGTGGATCCACCTCCTGGGTCTGCCCGTCCACCTGGCCCTAACACCTATAGAATCAGTGTTTGTGAAAAAACTGTACGTGATGATATTTTTTCAATATTTTTACTGAGTCCAATGATCAAAAGTATGAAAAAAATCACATCTTTCAAAAATTTTTACCCTTGGAAACCTGTGTTATTATTACTATGCACGAGCCCTAAATTGTCTGAAAAACAACAAATATGCTGGTTGGATAGACCTTGACCCCACAATTCAACGGCCACAATTAAGGAGAAAAGTGCTAAGAGAGTTAAATTTGCCCCTGAAATAACCCATGATACGGGCCAAGGAGGGACACACCATTTTGATCCGAAAATAGCCCAACACCATGAGAGACGGGCAAATCCGTGAAAAGACAAAGTTCCAAGCTACAACTGACGCAGGATCTACAGCACATACGCCCATTGTAATTGTTCATGATTTCCGGCCACTACGCATTTCAGCCTTCAGGGACCTGGTAATTCGAATGCTATGTCCAGGAGTAGAGATGAGCGAACCGGTCCCGGTTCGGCTCGAGGTCGGTTCGCCGAACGGAGCTCCCGTTCGAGTTCGGCTCGTCGAACGTTCGACGAACCGAACTCGAGCCAATAGGAAACAATGGCAGGCAATCACAAACACAGTAAAACACCTAGAAAACACCCTCAAAGGTGTCCAAAAGGTGACAAACAACTCACAACACAACACAAACACATGGGAAAGTGACAAGGACATATACTCATGCGAAAACAAAACAGCTGGACAAGGAAAAAGAGGAGGACACACAGATATAGGCATGGCACGCCATTCTAAAATCATGTAAAACACCGCAAGGTGACTCCAAGCGGAGTCTCCCTTTTTTCCAAAAATTGGGTCCCACACACACCCACCCCTTCAGTGGCAGCAGTTGTGCCCCAGTTGTACACTTCACAGCTACATTTGCATCAAGCACATTCAAAAATACGCTATTCTTAACCGTCCCCAGGATGACACCGGGGTAGGTAGCAAAGTCTTTCCTGATCCCAGCTCTGTTCATCTTGGCTTCTTTTAAAAACACAGCAAGCAAGGGTTACTCCAAGCGGAGTCTCCCTTTTTTCCAAAAATTGGGCCACACAGACACCCACCCCATCAGTGGCAGCACTTGGGCCCTAGTTGCAAACAGGATGTTTTGATTTGCATCAAGCACATTCAAAAATACGCCATAATTAACCGTCCCCAGGATGACACCGGGGTAGGTAGCAAAGTCTTTCCTGATCCCAGCTCTGTTCATCTTGGCTTCTTTTAAAAACACAGCAAGCAAGGGTTACTCCAAGCGGAGTCTCCCTTTTTTCCAAAAATTGGGCCACACAGACACCCACCCCATCAGTGGCAGGACTTGGGCCCTAGTTGCAAACAGGATGTTTTGATTTGCATCAAGCACATTCAAAAATACGCCATTCTTATCCGTCCCCAGGATGACACCGGGGTAGGTAGATAAAGTCTTTGCTGACCCATGACTTGTTCATCTTGGCTTCTTTTAAAAACACAGCAAGCAAGGGTTACTCCAAGCGGAGTCTCCCTTTTTTCCAAAAATTGGGCCACACAGACACCCACCCCATCAGTGGCAGCACTTGGGCCCTAGTTGCAAACAGGATGTTTTGATTTGCATCAAGCACATTCAAAAATACGCCATAATTAACCGTCCCCAGGATGACACCGGGGTAGGTAGCAAAGTCTTTCCTGATCCCAGCTCTGTTCATCTTGGCTTCTTTTAAAAACACAGCAAGCAAGGGTTACTCCAAGCGGAGTCTCCCTTTTTTCCAAAAATTGGGCCACACAGACACCCACCCCATCAGTGGCAGCACTTGGGCCCTAGTTGCAAACAGGATGTTTTGATTTGCATCAAGCACATTCAAAAATACGCCATAATTAACCGTCCCCAGGATGACACCGGGGTAGGTAGCAAAGTCTTTCCTGATCCCAGCTCTGTTCATCTTGGCTTCTTTTAAAAACACAGCAAGCAAGGGTTACTCCAAGCGGAGTCTCCCTTTTTTCCAAAAATTGGGCCACACAGACACCCACCCCATCAGTGGCAGCACTTGGGCCCTAGTTGCAAACAGGATGTTTTGATTTCCATCAAGCACATTCCAAAATTCGCCATAATTAACCGTCCCCAGGATGACACCGGGGTAGGTAGCAAAGTCTTTCCTGATCCCAGCTCTGTTCATCTTGGCTTCTTTTAAAAACACAGCAAGCAAGGGTTACTCCAAGCGGAGTCTCCCTTTTTTCCAAAAATTGGGCCACACAGACACCCACCCCATCAGTGGCAGCACTTGGGCCCTAGTTGCAAACAGGATGTTTTGATTTGCATCAAGCACATTCAAAAATACGCCATAATTAACCGTCCCCAGGATGACACCGGGGTAGGTAGCAAAGTCTTTCCTGATCCCAGCTCTGTTCATCTTGGCTTCTTTTAAAAACACAGCAAGCAAGGGTTACTCCAAGCGGAGTCTCCCTTTTTTCCAAAAATTGGGCCACACAGACACCCACCCCATCAGTGGCAGCACTTGGGCCCTAGTTGCAAACAGGATGTTTTGATTTGCATCAAGCACATTCAAAAATACGCCATAATTAACCGTCCCCAGGATGACACCGGGGTAGGTAGCAAAGTCTTTCCTGATGCCAGCTCTGTTCATCTTGGCTTCTTTTAAAAACACAGCAAGCAAGGGTTACTCCAAGCGGAGTCTCCCTTTTTTCCAAAAATTGGGCCCCACACACACCCACCCCTTCAGTGGCAGCAGTTGTGCCCCAGTTGTACACTTCACAGCTACATTTGCATCAAGCACATTCAAAAATACGCTATTCTTAACCGTCCCCAGGATGACACCGGGGTAGGTAGCAAAGTCTTTCCTGATCCCAGCTCTGTTCATCTTGGCTTCTTTTAAAAACACAGCAAGCAAGGGTTACTCCAAGCGGAGTCTCCCTTTTTTCCAAAAATTGGGCCACACAGACACCCACCCCATCAGTGGCAGCACTTGGGCCCTAGTTGCAAACAGGATGTTTTGATTTGCATCAAGCACATTCAAAAATACGCCATAATTAACCGTCCCCAGGATGACACCGGGGTAGGTAGCAAAGTCTTTCCTGATCCCAGCTCTGTTCATCTTGGCTTCTTTTAAAAACACAGCAAGCAAGGGTTACTCCAAGCGGAGTCTCCCTTTTTTCCAAAAATTGGGCCCCACACACACCCACCCCTTCAGTGGCAGCAGTTGTGCCCCAGTTGTACACTTCACAGCTACATTTACATCAAGCACATTCAAAAATACGCTATTCTTAACCGTCCCCAGGATGACACCGGGGTAGGTAGCAAAGTCTTTCCTGATCCCAGCTCTGTTCATCTTGGCTTCTTTTAAAAACACAGCAAGCAAGGGTTACTCCAAGCGGAGTCTCCCTTTTTTCCAAAAATTGGGCCACACAGACACCCACCCCATCAGTGGCAGCACTTGGGCCCTAGTTGCAAACAGGATGTTTTGATTTGCATCAAGCACATTCAAAAATACGCCATAATTAACCGTCCCCAAGATGACACCGGGGTAGGTAGCAAAGTCTTTCCTGATCCCAGCTCTGTTCATCTTGGCTTCTTTTAAATACACAGCAAGCAAGGGTTACTCCAAGCGGAGTCTCCCTTTTTTCCAAAAATTGGGCCCCACACACACCCACCCCTTCAGTGGCAGCAGTTGTGCCCCAGTTGTACACTTCACAGCTACATTTGCATCAAGCACATTCAAAAATACGCTATTCTTAACCGTCCCCAGGATGACACCGGGGTAGGTAGCAAAGTCTTTCCTGATCCCAGCTCTGTTCATCTTGGCTTCTTTTAAAAACACAGCAAGCAAGGGTTACTCCAAGCGGAGTCTCCCTTTTTTCCAAAAATTGGGCCACACAGACACCCACCCCATCAGTGGCAGCACTTGGGCCCTAGTTGCAAACAGGATGTTTTGATTTGCATCAAGCACATTCCAAATCAACAAGCATTTACTCTCCCCAGGATGACACAGGGGTAGTAAATTCCTTATGGATCCATGACTTGTTCATTTTGATGACATTGTCACTGGACAGACGCGTGCGCTTATCTGTCAGCACACACCCAGCAGCACTGAATACACGTTCAGAGACAACGCTGGCAGCTGGACACGACAAAATCTCCAAGGCGTAACTGGAGAGCTCTGGCCATTTTTCTAGGTTTGAAGCCCAAAAGGAGCAAGGCTCCAGTTGCACAGTCATGGCATCGATGTTCATTTGGAGATACTCCTGTATCATCCTCTCCAGCCGTTGAGTATGTGTCAGACTTGTTGTCTCTGGTGGCCTTGCAAAAGAGGGTCTAAAAAAATTATGAAAAGATTCCATAAAATTGCTGTTACCGGCACCAGATACGGTCCTACTGGTACGGGTAGACTGTTGAAGATGACGAGACCGTCCCATGTTTGTCAAGTTACAACTGGGAGATTCCCTCCCTGCACCTGCACGGTTGTTTGGTGGAAAAGCCGAGCTAAGATCGAGTAACAGCTTCTGCTGATACTCCTGCATACGTGCGTCCCTTTCTATGGCTGGAATTATGTCACAAAATTTGGACTTGTACCGGGGATCTAATAGTGTGGCAATCCAGTAGTCATCATCACTTCTAATTTTGACAATACGACTGTCATGTTGGAGGTAGTGCAACAAAAAGGCACTCATGTGTCTTGCGCAGCCATGCGGACCAAGTCCACGCTGTGTTTGTGGCATAGAGGTGCTACCCGTTCTTTCTTCCTCTGACATCTCCCCCCAACCTCTTTCAACTGAAATTTGACTAAGGTCTCCCTCATCCGCTGAGTCTTCCATGTCCATGGACAGTTCGTCCTCCATTTCTTCATGTTCTCCTGCACCTTGCTCAACATTTCGCCTGCTACTATGCGCCCTTGTCGATCCCTGTTCCCCATGGTCCCATGCCTGCTGCGTTGGTGATGATGAACGTCTGGACCTTGGTGATGTTGTTGTCCCTTGCGCATATGAATCCTCCTGTAGTCCCTCCCCTTCATGTTGTCCCACCCCCTGACTCCGAATAGTGTTTAGCGTGTGCTCCAGCATGTAAATGACTGGAATCGTCATGCTGATAATGGCATTGTCAGAGCTAAACATATTCGTCGCCATGTCGAAACTGTGCAGAAGGGTGCATAGGTCCTTGATCTGAGACCACTCCATCAGGGTGATCTGCCCCACCTCTGCATCTCGTTGGCCCAGGCTATACGTCATGACGTATTGCACCAGGGCTCTGCGGTGCTGCCACAGTCGCTGTAACATGTGGAGAGTTGAATTCCAGCGTGTCGCCACATCGCATTTCAGGCGATGAACCGGCAGGCCGAAAGACTTCTGGAGCGATGCAAGTCGCTCTGCTGCGGCGCTTGAACGGCGGAAGTGAGCTGACAGTTTTCGTGCCCTGTTCAGAAGGCCATCTAAGCCGGGATAGTGTGTTAAAAATTGCTGGACGACAAGGTTCAACACGTGAGCCATACAAGGTACGTGTGTCACAATGCCCAGGCGAAGTGCCGCACCCAGGTTTGCAGCATTGTCGCACACGGCCTTACCAGGCTGCAGGTTGAGTGGAGACAACCATTTATTAAACTCGGACCGCAGAGCTGACCACAACTCCTCAGCTGTGTGACTCTTATTCCCAAGACATGTCAAGCTAAAGACCGCCTGATGCCGTTGCGCTCTGCTGCCAGCATAGTAATGAGGCGTGCGTGATTCCTTCTGCGCAGTGAGAACGCTGGTGGCCTGACCAGGCAGGCTTGGGGCGGAGGTGGAGGACCCAGATGAGGTGGAGGATGCAGAAGCTGTGGAGGAACTTGGACAGACAGAGGATTGACACACAAGTCGTGGGGACGGCAAGACTTGTGCAGCAGACCCTTCACCATCTATCACCATAGTTACCCAGTGCCCAGTCAGCGACATGTAACGTCCCTGTCCATGCTTACTGGTCCAAGTATCGGTGGTGAAATGCACCCGTTCACACACAGAGTTTCTCAAGGAAGCGGTGATGTTGTGTGCGACATGCTGGTGTAGCGCGGGCACACCTTTCTTAGAGAAGTAGTGGCGACTAGGCATCTGGTACTGGGGCACAGCGACAGACATAAGGTCTCTAAAATCCTGTGTGTCCACTAGGCGGAAAGGCAGCATTTCGGTAGACAACAGCTTACAGAGGGATAGAGTCAACCTCTTAGCTTTGTCATGGGTCGGAGGAAGTGGCCTTTTATTTGACCACATCTGAGGGACAGAGATCTGGCTGCTGTGTGTAGACGGTGTTGAGTAGGGTGTCCCTGGAAAAATGCAGGTTTGTGAGGAAAGTGCAGGCGGAGACATGATGTTGCCTTCATCCAACGTTGGTGCTATCGATGTCTGAGAGAGCTGTACACACTCACTTGTTTCCCCTTCCAAACCAACTGACGACCTTACAAGCAAACTGCCTGTTGCGGTTACAGTGGTGGAAGTTTGGCGTGGAAAAACAGGTGTGACAGCTGTCCCCACAGTCCTAGAAGATGAAGAGCGCGCGGATGCACTGGAAGGGGCGGGCGGTGGATGGTTCGCTCTTGCAGCATTGCAGCACAGTGAGCTTCCTACCGGGACCTATGATATTTATTCATGTGACGATTCATGGAAGAAGTTGTCAAAGTGCTGAGGTTTTGACCTCTACTAAGAGAATCATGACAAATTTTACATATCACATGATTTGGGCGATCTTTTTCTATGTCAAAAAAGGACCAGGCTAGGCAAGGCTTAGAGGCCATGCGACCTGTTGATCCACCCCGAATAATGCTCATAGGCAGAGTGGTGGCTGAGGATGCAGTTGTAGACGTGCTACCAGTGCTCCGACTCTGTCCAGGAAGGCGCAAGGTAACTTCGTCGTCGGTTGCATCCTCCTCCACCGCCTCTGTTGACCTCCTCGAGTGCCTGACTGGGGGTTGACAGTAGGTGGGATCTAGAACTTCATCATCAATTGTTGTGTTTGCACTCCCCTCCCCCTCAGACCGAGCCTCTTCTTGCCCTGACCGAATATTTAAGTTGTCATCCCAATCGGGTATCTGCGTCTCATCTTCATCAGTATGTTCCTCATTGTCTATAACCACAGGTGTTACAGTTTGTGACAAAGGGTCAACATTATGCTCAGAAACTTGGTCCTCACAGCCTGAATCAGAGTCACAAAGGTTCTGGGCATCACTGCAGACCATTTCCTGTTCTGTATTCACTGTAGCTTGGGAGCAGACCTCTGATTCCCAGGCTATAGTGTGACTGAACAGCTCTGCAGACTCAGCCATCTCAGTTCCACCATACTGTGCAGGGCTGATGGAGACTTCAGAGCTGGGAGAAATCAAGTGTGATTGGGATGACAACTCAGAGGACTGGTGTTTTTTGGATGCGGTACTTGAAGTGGCTGAGAGGGCACTTGTTGGACCACTTGAGATCCATTCAAGCATTTTCCTTTTTTGCCCATCATCTACCTTTCTTCCTGTTGTTCGTGTCCGTAAAAAAGGGAGCACATCGGATTGTCCACGGTAAGTAGTAGACATCTTACTTTTGCTGGTAGATGGTCTATCTTCAGCAGATGATAATGGAGCTTTGCCACTTTCCCCACAGACAAAACCTTTTTTGCCTTTTCCACCACGCCTCTTCCCCTTTCCACCAGCATCTGTCATTTTGCCACTCATGTTGATTGCGACAAGATTGTGGACTGAAAATGTGGTAGTAAAAATTGAGAGGTGGTGAAGATTGCAGTGGTGGTCTAGCTTTATTAACAGCAGAATAATAAAGAATAAATATCCCTGACAATGCAACTTATTTATAATGAGTTGGAGTGTGCAACGCAGGCAGATGCGCTCTGCAAATGTCTTGGCACTAGTGGGACTATAGCAAAGTCCAATAGCCACGTATAGGATGCCACTAGGTACACTGAGTGTTTGCTAGTATAATGGCTAAGTTAAAATTAGTTGGAGTGTGCAACGCAGGCAGATGCGCTCTGCAAATGTCTTGGCACTAGTGGGACTATAGCAAAGTCCAATAGCCACGTATAGGATGCCACTAGGTACACTGAGTGTTTGCTAGTATAATGGCTTACTTATAATTAGTTGGAGTGTGCAATGCAGGCAGATGCGCTCTGCAAATGTCTTGGCACTAGTGGGACTATAGCAAGGTCCAATAGCCACGTATAGGATGCCACTAGGTACACTGAGTGTTTGCTAGTATAATGGCTTACTTATAATTAGTTGGAGTGTGCAACGCAGGCAGATGCGCTCTGCAAATGTCTTGGCACTAGTGGGACTATAGCAAGGTCCAATAGCCACGTATAGGATGCCACTAGGTACACTGAATGTTTGCTAGTATAATGGCTTACTTATAATTAGTTGGAGTGTGCAACGCAGGCAGATGCGCTCTGCAAATGTCTTGGCACTAGTGGGACTATAGCAAAGTCCAATAGCCACGTATAGGATGCCACTAGGTACACTGAGTGTTTGCTAGTATAATGGCTTACTTATAATTAGTTGGAGTGTGCAACGCAGGCAGATGCGCTCTGCAAATGTCTTGGCACTAGTGGGACTATAGCAAAGTCCAATAGCCACAGATAGGATGCCACTAGGTACACTGAGTGTTTGCTAGTAAAATTGCTTAGTTTAAAAAAGTTGGAGTGTGCAATGCAGGCAGACGTGCTCTGCAAATGTCTTTGCACTAGTGGGACTATAGCAAAGTCCAATAGCCACAGATAGGATGCCACTAGGTACACTGAGTGTTTGCTAGTATAATGGCTTACTTATAATTAGTTGGAGTGTGCAACGCAGGCAGATGCGCTCTGCAAATGTCTTGGCACTAGTGGGACTATAGCAAAGTCCAATAGCCACGTATAGGATGCCACTAGGTACACTGAGTGTTTGCTAGTATAATGGCTTACTTATAATTAGTTGGAGTGTGCAATGCAGGCAGACGTGCTCTGCAAATGTCTTTGCACTAGTGGGACTATAGCAAAGTCCAATAGCCACAGATAGGATGCCACTAGGTACACTGAGTGTTTGCTAGTATAATGGCTTACTTATAATTAGTTGGAGTGTGCAACGCAGGCAGATGCCCTCTGCAAATGTCTTGGCACTAGTGGGACTATAGCAAAGTCCAATAGCCACGTATAGGATGCCACTAGGTACACTGAGTGTTTGCTAGTAAAATTGCTTAGTTTAAAAAAGTTGGAGTGTGCAATGCAGGCAGACGTGCTCTGCAAATGTCTTTGCACTAGTGGGACTATAGCAAAGTCCAATAGCCACAGATAGGATGCCACTAGGTACACTGAGTGTTTGCTAGTATAATGGCTTACTTATAATTAGTTGGAGTGTGCAACGCAGGCAGATGCGCTCTGCAAATGTCTTGGCACTAGTGGGACTATAGCAAAGTCCAATAGCCACGTATAGGATGCCACTAGGTACACTGAGTGTTTGCTAGTATAATGGCTAAGTTAAAATTAGTTGGAGTGTGCAACGCAGGCAGATGCGCTCTGCAAATGTCTTGGCACTAGTGGGACTATAGCAAAGTCCAATAGCCACAGATAGGATGCCACTAGGTACACTGAGTGTTTGCTAGTATAATGGCTTACTTATAATTAGTTGGAGTGTGCAACGCAGGCAGATGCGCTCTGCAAATGTCTTGGCACTAGTGGGACTATAGCAAGGTCCAATAGCCACGTATAGGATGCCACTAGGTACACTCAGTGTTTGCTAGTATAATGGCTTACTTATAATTAGTTGGAGTGTGCAACGCAGGCAGATGCGCTCTGCAAATGTCTTGGCACTAGTGGGACTATAGCAAGGTCCAATAGCCACGTATAGGATGCCACTAGGTACACTGAATGTTTGCTAGTATAATGGCTTACTTATAATTAGTTGGAGTGTGCAACGCAGGCAGATGCGCTCTGCAAATGTCTTGGCACTAGTGGGACTATAGCAAAGTCCAATAGCCACAGATAGGATGCCACTAGGTACACTGAGTGTTTGCTAGTATAATGGCTTACTTATAATTAGTTGGAGTGTGCAACGCAGGCAGATGCGCTCTGCAAATGTCTTGGCACTAGTGGGACTATAGCAAAGTCCAATAGCCACGTATAGGATGCCACTAGGTACACTGAGTGTTTGCTAGTAAAATTGCTTAGTTTAAAAAAGTTGGAGTGTGCAATGCAGGCAGACGTGCTCTGCAAATGTCTTTGCACTAGTGGGACTATAGCAAAGTCCAATAGCCACAGATAGGATGCCACTAGGTACACTGAGTGTTTGCTAGTATAATGGCTTACTTATAATTAGTTGGAGTGTGCAACGCAGGCAGATGCCCTCTGCAAATGTCTTGGCACTAGTGGGACTATAGCAAAGTCCAATAGCCACGTATAGGATGCCACTAGGTACACTGAGTGTTTGCTAGTAAAATTGCTTAGTTTAAAAAAGTTGGAGTGTGCAATGCAGGCAGACGTGCTCTGCAAATGTCTTTGCACTAGTGGGACTATAGCAAAGTCCAATAGCCACAGATAGGATGCCACTAGGTACACTGAGTGTTTGCTAGTATAATGGCTTACTTATAATTAGTTGGAGTGTGCAACACAGGCAGATGCGCTCTGCAAATGTCTTGGCACTAGTGGGACTATAGCAAAGTCCAATAGGCACGTATAGGATGCCACTAGGTACACTGAGTGTTTGCTAGTATAATGGCTAAGTTAAAATTAGTTGGAGTGTGCAACGCAGGCAGATGCGCTCTGCAAATGTCTTGGCACTAGTGGGACTATAGCAAAGTCCAATAGCCACGTATAGGATGCCACTAGGTACACTGAGTGTTTGCTAGTAAAATTGCTTAGTTTAAAAAAGTTGGAGTGTGCAATGCAGGCAGACGTGCTCTGCAAATGTCTTTGCACTAGTGGGACTATAGCAAAGTCCAATAGCCACAGATAGGATGCCACTAGGTACACTGAGTGTTTGCTAGTATAATGGCTTAGTTATAATGAGTTGGAGTGTGCAGAGGACAGGAGGGTACAGTGGCAGGATTGTGGTGCTCTGGGTAGAGGAATGGAAGCCTGCCTTTCTATTCCCTCCTAATGGTGAAATGCAGGGAGGAAATCCCTGACCTTGGCTACACAGATGCTGTTGCTGTTTGCAGGACCTGTCACCTATGGCTCTCTGACCCTGCCGGTTTGAGCCCTTAAAAGGACTGCTATAAAGTGCTCTCCCTATGCTGTCTAACGCTGTGTATGCAGCGCATACAGCTGTATCGGCTATAGGACTCAGGAGGACGGAGCTGCGACAGTGATGTCTGACACCAAAGACGCAGAAGGCAGATAATGGCGTCCGTGAAGAAAATGTCCGGTTTTATAATGCAGGGATGACCGTTACAAGAGTTAGGCCTTTGTTTCAGGTATACCCCCAGTGGTAAATTTTTTCGCCCATTCTTTGCAGAATGGACATTACAACGACAGGAGACCCGCTCCTTTGCAATGGGAACAATGTTTTGAGGCCCTCATGCACGTCTCTATGCAGGGACAACGTGGAGCCTCCCAATTTTTGGCTGCCCTGCCTAAGGGCTATACTAAAATAGACCCACTTCCTTACAATGGGAATTATATTATATTATACTAGCAAACACTCAGTGTACCTAGTGGCATCCTATACGTGGCTATTGGACCTTGCTATAGTCCCACTAGTGCCAAGACATTTGCAGAGCGCATCTGCCTGCGTTGCACACTCCAACTAATTATAAGTAAGCCATTATACTAGCAAACACTCAGTGTACCTAGTGGCATCCTATACGTGGCTATTGGACCTTGCTATAGTCCCACTAGTGCCAAGACATTTGCAGAGCGCATCTGCCTGCGTTGCACACTCCAACTAATTATAAGTAAGCCATTATACTAGCAAACACTCAGTGTACCTAGTGGCATCCTATCTGTGGCTATTGGACTTTGCTATAGTCCCACTAGTGCCAAGACATTTGCAGAGCGCATCTGCCTGCGTTGCACACTCCAACTAATTATAAGTAAGCCATTATACTAGCAAACACTCAGTGTACCTAGTGGCATCCTATACGTGGCTATTGGACCTTGCTATAGTCCCACTAGTGCCAAGACATTTGCAGAGCGCATCTGCCTGCGTTGCACACTCCAACTAATTATAAGTAAGCCATTATACTAGCAAACACTGAGTGTACCTAGTGGCATCCTATACGTGGCTATTGGACCTTGCTATAGTCCCACTAGTGCCAAGACATTTGCAGAGCGCATCTGCCTGCGTTGCACACTCCAACTAATTATAAGTAAGCCATTATACTAGCAAAAACTCAGTGTACCTAGTGGCATCCTATCTGTGGCTATTGGACTTTGCTATAGTCCCACTAGTGCAAAGACATTTGCAGAGCACGTCTGCCTGCATTGCACACTCCAACTTTTTTAAACTAAGCCATTATACTAGCAAACACTCAGTGTACCTAGTGGCATCCTATACGTGGCTATTGGACTTTGCTATAGTCCCACTAGTGCCAAGACATTTGCAGAGCGCATCTGCCTGCGTTGCACACTCCAACTAATTATAAGTAAGCCATTATACTAGCAAGCACTCAGTGTACCTAGTGGCATCCTATACGTGGCTATTGGACCTTGCTATAGTCCCACTAGTGCCAAGACATTTGCAGAGCGCATCTGCCTGCGTTGCACACTCCAACTAATTATAAGTAAGCCATTATACTAGTAAACACTCAGTGTACCTAGTGGCATCCTATACGTGGCTATTGGACTTTGCTATAGTCCCACTAGTGCCAAGACATTTGCAGAGCGCATCTGCCTGCGTTGCACACTCCAACTAATTATAAGTAAGCCATTATACTAGCAAACACTCAGTGTACCTAGTGGCATCCTATACGTGGCTATTGGACCTTGCTATAGTCCCACTAGTGCCAAGACATTTGCAGAGCGCATCTGCCTGCGTTGCACACTCCAACTAATTATAAGTAAGCCATTATACTAGCAAACACTCAGTGTACCTAGTGGCATCCTATCTGTGGCTATTGGACTTTGCTATAGTCCCACTAGTGCCAAGACATTTGCAGAGCGCATCTGCCTGCGTTGCACACTCCAACTAATTATAAGTAAGCCATTATACTAGCAAACACTCAGTGTACCTAGTGGCATCCTATACGTGGCTATTGGACTTTGCTATAGTCCCACTAGTGCCAAGACATTTGCAGAGCGTATCTGCCTGCGTTGCACACTCCAACTAATTATAAGTAAGCCATTATACTAGCAAACACTCAGTGTACCTAGTGGCATCCTATACGTGGCTATTGGACTTTGCTATAGTCCCACTAGTGCCAAGACATTTGCAGAGCGCATCTGCCTGCGTTGCACACTCCAACTAATTTTAACTTAGCCATTATTCTAGCAAACACTCAGTGTACCTAGTGGCATCCTATACGTGGCTATTGGACTTTGCTATAGTCCCACTAGTGCCAAGACATTTGCAGAGCGCATCTGCCTGCATTGCACACTCCAACTAATTATAAGTAAGCCATTATACTAGCAAACACTCAGTGTACCTAGTGGCATCCTATACGTGGCTATTGGACTTTGCTATAGTCCCACTAGTGCCAAGACATTTGCAGAGCGCATCTGCCTGCGTTGCACACTCCAACTAATTTTAACTTAGCCATTATACTAGCAAACACTCAGTGTACCTAGTGGCATCCTATACGTGGCTATTGGACTTTGCTATAGTCCCACTAGTGCCAAGACATTTGCAGAGCGCATCTGCCTGCGTTGCACACTCCAACTCATTATAAATAAGTTGCATTGTCAGGGATATTTATTCTTTATTATTCTGCTGTTAATAAAGCTAGACCACCACTGCAATCTTCACCACCTCTGAATTTTTACTACCACATTTTCAGTCCACAATCTTGTCGCAATCAACATGAGTGGCAAAATGACAGATGCTGGTGGAAAGGGGAAGAGGCGTGGTGGAAAAGGCAAAAAAGGTTTTGTCTGTGGGGAAAGTGGCAAAGCTCCATTATCATCTGCTGAAGATAGACCATCTACCAGCAAAAGTAAGATGTCTACTACTTACCGTGGACAATCCGATGTGCTCCCTTTTTTACGGACACGAACAACAGGAAGAAAGGTAGATGATGGGCAAAAAAGGAAAATGCTTGAATGGATCTCAAGTGGTCCAACAAGTGCCCTCTCAGCCACTTCAAGTACCGCATCCAAAAAACACCAGTCCTCTGAGTTGTCATCCCAATCACACTTGATTTCTCCCAGCTCTGAAGTCTCCATCAGCCCTGCACAGTATGGTGGAACTGAGATGGCTGAGTCTGCAGAGCTGTTCAGTCACACTATAGCCTGGGAATCAGAGGTCTGCTCCCAAGCTACAGTGAATACAGAACAGGAAATGGTCTGCAGTGATGCCCAGAACCTTTGTGACTCTGATTCAGGCTGTGAGGACCAAGTTTCTGAGCATAATGTTGACCCTTTGTCACAAACTGTAACACCTGTGGTTATAGACAATGAGGAACATACTGATGAAGATGAGACGCAGATACCCGATTGGGATGACAACTTAAATATTCGGTCAGGGCAAGAAGAGGCTCGGTCTGAGGGGGAGGGGAGTGCAAACACAACAATTGATGATGAAGTTCTAGATCCCACCTACTGTCAACCCCCAGTCAGGCACTCGAGGAGGTCAACAGAGGCGGTGGAGGAGGATGCAACCGACGACGAAGTTACCTTGCGCCTTCCTGGACAGAGTCGGAGCACTGGTAGCACGTCTACAACTGCATCCTCAGCCACCACTCTGCCTATGAGCATTATTCGGGGTGGATCAACAGGTCGCATGGCCTCTAAGCCTTGCCTAGCCTGGTCCTTTTTTGACATAGAAAAAGATCGCCCAAATCATGTGATATGTAAAATTTGTCATGATTCTCTTAGTAGAGGTCAAAACCTCAGCACTTTGACAACTTCTTCCATGAATCGTCACATGAATAAATATCATAGGTCCCGGTAGGAAGCTCACTGTGCTGCAATGCTGCAAGAGCGAACCATCCACCGCCCGCCCCTTCCAGTGCATCCGCGCGCTCTTCATCTTCTAGGACTGTGGGGACAGCTGTCACACCTGTTTTTCCACGCCAAACTTCCACCACTGTAACCGCAACAGGCAGTTTGCTTGTAAGGTCGTCAGTTGGTTTGGAAGGGGAAACAAGTGAGTGTGTACAGCTCTCTCAGACATCGATAGCACCAACGTTGGATGAAGGCAACATCATGTCTCCGCCTGCACTTTCCTCACAAACCTGCATTTTTCCAGGGACACCCTACTCAACACCGTCTACACACAGCAGCCAGATCTCTGTCCCTCAGATGTGGTCAAATAAAAGGCCACTTCCTCCGACCCATGACAAAGCTAAGAGGTTGACTCTATCCCTCTGTAAGCTGTTGTCTACCGAAATGCTGCCTTTCCGCCTAGTGGACACACAGGATTTTAGAGACCTTATGTCTGTCGCTGTGCCCCAGTACCAGATGCCTAGTCGCCACTACTTCTCTAAGAAAGGTGTGCCCGCGCTACACCAGCATGTCGCACACAACATCACCGCTTCCTTGAGAAACTCTGTGTGTGAACGGGTGCATTTCACCACCGATACTTGGACCAGTAAGCATGGACAGGGACGTTACATGTCGCTGACTGGGCACTGGGTAACTATGGTGATAGATGGTGAAGGGTCTGCTGCACAAGTCTTGCCGTCCCCACGACTTGTGTGTCAATCCTCTGTCTGTCCAAGTTCCTCCACAGCTTCTGCATCCTCCACCTCATCTGGGTCCTCCACCTCCGCCCCAAGCCTGCCTGGTCAGGCCACCAGCGTTCTCACTGCGCAGAAGGAATCACGCACGCCTCATTACTATGCTGGCAGCAGAGCGCAACGGCATCAGGCGGTCTTTAGCTTGACATGTCTTGGGAATAAGAGTCACACAGCTGAGGAGTTGTGGTCAGCTCTGCGGTCCGAGTTTAATAAATGGTTGTCTCCACTCAACCTGCAGCCTGGTAAGGCCGTGTGCGACAATGCTGCAAACCTGGGTGCGGCACTTCGCCTGGGCATTGTGACACACGTACCTTGTATGGCTCACGTGTTGAACCTTGTCGTCCAGCAATTTTTAACACACTATCCCGGCCTAGATGGCCTTCTGAACAGGGCACGAAAACTGTCAGCTCACTTCCGCCGTTCAAGCGCCGCAGCAGAGCGACTTGCATCGCTCCAGAAGTCTTTCGGCCTGCCGGTTCATCGCCTGAAATGCGATGTGGCGACACGCTGGAATTCAACTCTCCACATGTTACAGCGACTGTGGCAGCACCGCAGAGCCCTGGTGCAATACGTCATGACGTATAGCCTGGGCCAACGAGATGCAGAGGTGGGGCAGATCACCCTGATGGAGTGGTCTCAGATCAAGGACCTATGCACCCTTCTGCACAGTTTCGACATGGCGACGAATATGTTTAGCTCTGACAATGCCATTATCAGCATGACGATTCCAGTCATTTACATGCTGGAGCACACGCTAAACACTATTCGGAGTCAGGGGGTGGGACAACATGAAGGGGAGGGACTACAGGAGGATTCATATGCGCAAGGGACAACAACATCACCAAGGTCCAGACGTTCATCATCACCAACGCAGCAGGCATGGGACCATGAGGAACAGGGATCGACAAGGGCGCATAGTAGCAGGCGAAATGTTGAGCAAGGTGCAGGAGAACATGAAGAAATGGAGGACGAACTGTCCATGGACATGGAAGACTCAGCGGATGAGGGAGACCTTGGTCAAATTTCAGTTGAAAGAGGTTGGGGGGAGATGTCAGAGGAAGAAAGAACGGGTAGCACCTCTATGCCACAAACACAGCGTGGACTTGGTCCGCATGGCTGCGCAAGACACATGAGTGCCTTTTTGTTGCACTACCTCCAACATGACAGTCGTATTGTCAAAATTAGAAGTGATGATGACTACTGGATTGCCACACTATTAGATCCCCGGTACAAGTCCAAATTTTGTGACATAATTCCAGCCATAGAAAGGGACGCACGTATGCAGGAGTATCAGCAGAAGCTGTTACTCGATCTTAGCTCGGCTTTTCCACCAAACAACCGTGCAGGTGCAGGGAGGGAATCTCCCAGTTGTAACTTGACAAACATGGGACGGTCTCGTCATCTTCAACAGTCTACCCGTACCAGTAGGACCGTATCTGGTGCCGGTAACAGCAATTTTATGGAATCTTTTCATAATTTTTTTAGACCCTCTTTTGCAAGGCCACCAGAGACAACAAGTCTGACACATACTCAACGGCTGGAGAGGATGATACAGGAGTATCTCCAAATGAACATCGATGCCATGACTGTGCAACTGGAGCCTTGCTCCTTTTGGGCTTCAAACCTAGAAAAATGGCCAGAGCTCTCCAGTTACGCCTTGGAGATTTTGTCGTGTCCAGCTGCCAGCGTTGTCTCTGAACGTGTATTCAGTGCTGCTGGGTGTGTGCTGACAGATAAGCGCACGCGTCTGTCCAGTGACAATGTGGACAGACTGACGTTCATCAAAATGAACAAGTCATGGATCCATAAGGAATTTACTACCCCTGTGTCATCCTGGGGAGAGTAAATGCTTGTTGATTTGGAATGTGCTTGATGCAAATCAAAACATCCTGTTTGCAACTAGGGCCCAAGTGCTGCCACTGATGGGGTGGGTGTCTGTGTGGCCCAATTTTTGGAAAAAAGGGAGACTCCGCTTGGAGTAACCCTTGCTTGCTGTGTTTTTAAAAGAAGCCAAGATGAACAGAGCTGGGATCAGGAAAGACTTTGCTACCTACCCCGGTGTCATCCTGGGGACGGTTAAGAATAGCGTATTTTTGAATGTGCTTGATGCAAATGTAGCTGTGAAGTGTACAACTGGGGCACAACTGCTGCCACTGAAGGGGTGGGTGTGTGTGGGGCCCAATTTTTGGAAAAAAGGGAGACTCCGCTTGGAGTAACCCTTGCTTGCTGTGTTTTTAAAAGAAGCCAAGATGAACAGAGCTGGGATCAGGAAAGACTTTGCTACCTACCCCGGTGTCATCCTGGGGACGGTTAATTATGGCGTATTTTTGAATGTGCTTGATGCAAATCAAAACATCCTGTTTGCAACTAGGGCCCAAGTGCTGCCACTGATGGGGTGGGTGTCTGTGTGGCCCAATTTTTGGAAAAAAGGGAGACTCCGCTTGGAGTAACCCTTGCTTGCTGTGTTTTTAAAAGAAGCCAAGATGAACAGAGCTGGGATCAGGAAAGACTTTCCTACCTACCCCGGTGTCATCCTGGGGACGGTTAAGAATAGCGTATTTTTGAATGTGCTTGATGCAAATGTAGCTGTGAAGTGTACAACTGGGGCACAACTGCTGCCACTGAAGGGGTGGGTGTGTGTGGGGCCCAATTTTTGGAAAAAAGGGAGACTCCGCTTGGAGTAACCCTTGCTTGCTGTGTTTTTAAAAGAAGCCAAGATGAACAGAGCTGGGATCAGGAAAGACTTTGCTACCTACCCCGGTGTCATCCTGGGGACGGTTAATTATGGCGTATTTTTGAATGTGCTTGATGCAAATCAAAACATCCTGTTTGCAACTAGGGCCCAAGTGCTGCCACTGATGGGGTGGGTGTCTGTGTGGCCCAATTTTTGGAAAAAAGGGAGACTCCACTTGGAGTAACCCTTGCTTGCTGTGTTTTTAAAAGAAGCCAAGATGAACAGAGCTGGGATCAGGAAAGACTTTGCTACCTACCCCGGTGTCATCCTGGGGACGGTTAAGAATAGCGTATTTTTGAATGTGCTTGATGCAAATGTAGCTGTGAAGTGTACAACTGGGGCACAACTGCTGCCACTGAAGGGGTGGGTGTGTGTGGGGCCCAATTTTTGGAAAAAAGGGAGACTCCGCTTGGAGTAACCCTTGCTTGCTGTGTTTTTAAAAGAAGCCAAGATGAACAGAGCTGGGATCAGGAAAGACTTTGCTACCTACCCCGGTGTCATCCTGGGGACGGTTAATTATGGCGTATTTTTGAATGTGCTTGATGCAAATCAAAACATCCTGTTTGCAACTAGGGCCCAAGTGCTGCCACTGATGGGGTGGGTGTCTGTGTGGCCCAATTTTTGGAAAAAAGGGAGACTCCGCTTGGAGTAACCCTTGCTTGCTGTGTTTTTAAAAGAAGCCAAGATGAACAGAGCTGGGATCAGGAAAGACTTTGCTACCTACCCCGGTGTCATCCTGGGGACGGTTAATTATGGCGTATTTTTGAATGTGCTTGATGCAAATCAAAACATCCTGTTTGCAACTAGGGCCCAAGTGCTTCCACTGATGGGGTGGGTGTCTGTGTGGCCCAATTTTTGGAAAAAAGGGAGACTCCGCTTGGAGTAACCCTTGCTTGCTGTGTTTTTAAAAGAAGCCAAGATGAACAGAGCTGGGATCAGGAAAGACTTTGCTACCTACCCCGGTGTCATCCTGGGGACGGTTAATTATGGCGAATTTTCGAATGTGCTTGATGGAAATCAAAACATCCTGTTTGCAACTAGGGCCCAAGTGCTGCCACTGATGGGGTGGGTGTCTGTGTGGCCCAATTTTTGGAAAAAAGGGAGACTCCGCTTGGAGTAACCCTTGCTTGCTGTGTTTTTAAAAGAAGCCAAGATGAACAGAGCTGGGATCAGGAAAGACTTTGCTACCTACCCCGGTGTCATCCTGGGGACGGTTAATTATGGCGTATTTTTGAATGTGCTTGATGCAAATCAAAACATCCTGTTTGCAACTAGGGCCCAAGTGCTGCCACTGATGGGGTGGGTGTCTGTGTGGCCCAATTTTTGGAAAAAAGGGAGACTCCGCTTGGAGTAACCCTTGCTTGCTGTGTTTTTAAAAGAAGCCAAGATGAACAGAGCTGGGATCAGGAAAGACTTTGCTACCTACCCCGGTGTCATCCTGGGGACGGTTAATTATGGCGTATTTTTGAATGTGCTTGATGCAAATCAAAACATCCTGTTTGCAACTAGGGCCCAAGTGCTGCCACTGATGGGGTGGGTGTCTGTGTGGCCCAATTTTTGGAAAAAAGGGAGACTCCGCTTGGAGTAACCCTTGCTTGCTGTGTTTTTAAAAGAAGCCAAGATGAACAAGTCATGGGTCAGCAAAGACTTTATCTACCTACCCCGGTGTCATCCTGGGGACGGATAAGAATGGCGTATTTTTGAATGTGCTTGATGCAAATCAAAACATCCTGTTTGCAACTAGGGCCCAAGTCCTGCCACTGATGGGGTGGGTGTCTGTGTGGCCCAATTTTTGGAAAAAAGGGAGACTCCGCTTGGAGTAACCCTTGCTTGCTGTGTTTTTAAAAGAAGCCAAGATGAACAGAGCTGGGATCAGGAAAGACTTTGCTACCTACCCCGGTGTCATCCTGGGGACGGTTAATTATGGCGTATTTTTGAATTTGCTTGATGCAAATCAAAACATCCTGTTTGCAACTAGGGCCCAAGTGCTGCCACTGATGGGGTGGGTGTCTGTGTGGCCCAATTTTTGGAAAAAAGGGAGACTCCGCTTGGAGTAACCCTTGCTTGCTGTGTTTTTAAAAGAAGCCAAGATGAACAGAGCTGGGATCAGGAAAGACTTTGCTACTTACCCCGGTGTCATCCTGGGGACGGTTAAGAATAGCGTATTTTTGAATGTGCTTGATGCAAATGTAGCTGTGAAGTGTACAACTGGGGCACAACTGCTGCCACTGAAGGGGTGGGTGTGTGTGGGGCCCAATTTTTGGAAAAAAGGGAGACTCCGCTTGGAGTCACCTTGCGGTGTTTTACATGATTTTAGAATGGCGTGCCATGCCTATATCTGTGTGTCCTCCTCTTTTTCCTTGTCCAGCTGTTTTGTTTTCGCATGAGTATATGTCCTTGTCACTTTCCCATGTGTTTGTGTTGTGTTGTGAGTTGTTTGTCACCTTTTGGACACCTTTGAGGGTGTTTTCTAGGTGTTTTACTGTGTTTGTGATTGCCTGCCATTGTTTCCTATTGGCTCGAGTTCGGTTCGTCGAACGTTCGACGAGCCGAACTCGAACGGGAGCTCCGTTCGGCGAACCGACCTCGAGCCGAACCGGGACCGGTTCGCTCATCTCTACTCCTGGACATAGCATTCGAATTACCAGGTCCCTGAAGGCTGAAATGCGTAGTGGCCGGAAATCATGAACAATTACAATGGGCGTATGTGCTGTAGATCCTGCGTCAGTTGTAGCTTGGAACTTTGTCTTTTCACGGATTTGCCCGTCTCTCATGGTGTTGGGCTATTTTCGGATCAAAATGGTGTGTCCCTCCTTGGCCCGTATCATGGGTTATTTCAGGGGCAAATTTAACTCTCTTAGCACTTTTCTCCTTAATTGTGGCCGTTGAATTGTGGGGTCAAGGTCTATCCAACCAGCATATTTGTTGTTTTTCAGACAATTTAGGGCTCGTGCATAGTAATAATAACACAGGTTTCCAAGGGTAAAAATTTTTGAAAGATGTGATTTTTTTCATACTTTTGATCATTGGACTCAGTAAAAATATTGAAAAAATATCATCACGCACAGTTTTTTCACAAACACTGATTCTATAGGTGTTAGGGCCAGGTGGACGGGCAGACCCAGGAGGTGGATCCACTGGGCCGAACACCTTAATGAAGGCAAGGGGTCCGGTAGCCGGAGCACTACGGGTAGCAGGACAGTCCGTGCAAAAGAGTGGAATGGAGAAGTCCCTGGGACCACGGAGTCACTGATGGTAGTCCGGGTGACGGAGCTCAGGTTCGGAGGCCGAGATGTCAGGCAGAGTCCGGAACCGATGGAGCGAGAGGACGGGTCACCACAGGGATCAGAGATGGTACGGACTGACGGGATGGCAGATAGTCAGCGTTCGGGGTTCGGGAATCGGCAGGACCGGATGGCGAGGCAGGAGCGGCTCTAGAAGAGAGATAGGTAAGTATATCACAGAGACACAAGGAGACCTGACTCCTAGCTTAGGAAACACGAAGAACAGGCCCCGCCCACTTGGACATTAAACCCCTTTATACCCTGTACCTGTGTGTTCAATTTCCTGTCAGTGGACGCTGGCCCTTTAAGAGAGGGTCAATGACCGCGCGCGCGCCCTAATGCGCATGCGCGAGGCCCGGGTGCCAGAAGCCAGGGCAGGGAGCGGTGTATAGGAAGCAGGGGAGCCGGCCTGGAGCAGGGCTGCCGACGGGCGCCGGGAGCGGGGACCGGGCCGCCTGGGGACCGCAGGTGGTGGAGGCTGGAGACCGTGGAGCGGGGGATGTCTGCCAGAGGAGCCGGGGAGCGAAGCAGGGGACCCGGAGAGCGTGACAATAGGTTTCCAAAAGGTTAGAATTCTGAAAAGATTCCCTCCATACTTTTCTGAAGATGGTGCTCTAGTGTATTCAAGCGATGTTCCTGTGCTGATGGAAAATGTAACATTAAGTACAATGTGAGCGAGTGGAGACACGTCATTGTTTCATCCAAAAAGTCTGAAAGCTGTGCTACTGCTCAATGGCAGTAAGTATTCTTCAGTGTGTGTAGGGCATGTGTCGCGGGCAGAGGGGCCACGCACGCTACGCTCAGGTTCGGGGACTTCTGCTGCTGCTGCTGCTCGGTGGCTCGAGCGGAGGGCCAGATCCGGGGACTCGAGCAGCGCTCCTCGCCCACGAGTGAAAAGGGGGTGGTTTGTTTGGGGAGATAGTTAGTGACGTCACCCACAGGTCGTGGTGATAATGGGCACCACCACTGCTGGTGACGGGGATCCCGGGAGCGATGGCAGGGAGCAGCTAGGATGTTGGTTCCCCCTCCGTGGGTAGGGGTTGGTGATCCCGGGGCCCGGTGGCGGTACGGGGAGGCTGGATGGCTGGGGTGTACATACCGAGGGAGCCCGTTTGCCCGCAGGCGCTGGCCCTTGGATCTCTAGCCTATGGCGGTGGCTTTTTATCCTCACGGTGTGGACGGTTGCCTTCTGTCGGGTCTTGGGTGTTAGGGAACCCCTGGGATTCCGGTCACTCTCGGATTTGACCATTGTCGGCGGCTCCTAGCCTGGTCAGGGTCCAATGGCCCTGCCTTTGTGCTTGGTACAGATCCGCTCACCGGTTCAGTTCCCCTCGGGTCACCGCCCGTCCCCGGTCCTACGGTTCAGCTGACTTGTACCACCTCCTGCAGACGGCCACCACCGTCTGCCGACCTTGCTGACAGTGCCTGGGCTCCTACCCAGACACTAACAGTTTCTGTCCTCTCACTTTCCACTACAAAACTAAACTAACTGCTTTTTCCCGCCTCCAGGCCTGTGAACTCCTCGGTGGGTGGGGCCAACCGCCTGGCTCCGCCCCACCTGGTGTGGACATCAGACCCTGGAGGAGGCAACAAGGATTTTGTGTGACTGATGTAGACTATCCAGGGGAGGGGGTGTGTGTGATTTTGTGTTTGTGACTACCTGGCTAGTCCAGGGCGTCACACATGCTATGCACTTGGAAGAAAGCTGTGAGAATTTAGACTTTATTCTCAAGAAACTTAACTACAAGGAGCATGGATGGTCAATATGTGGTGGTCTAAAAATGTTCTCATTGCTTCTTGGGCAGCAAGGAGGATATATTAAATACCCATGCTGTTCTGCCTCATGGCAGCCTGCTAATAGTCATTCATTGAAATTTCTGTTACAACCCCTAGAGGTCATTGTTATTCTTTTGAATTGCTGAGTTTCCCTTTAAGCTAAATGTATTCTGGGTAAGGAATGCCTCCCTGAGCTGAGAAGAAGCCTGCAGCCATTTTCTCTTTGGATTTGTCAGGAAAGGACATGCCGACTTACCTCTCTGTACATTCACCCCTGCCTAGTGTAATCCGGTGAGCAAAGCAAATTACATGTGTTAGTGATAGAATCCTAGATGGAAGAGTGTAGTAAATGCATTGTACATTGTACTTCTACACCTTTAGTGTCATCCCTGTCTTGTTTGTCTAGATAAGATTTCTATGTATTGCAGATGCAGTGACCTTTCACCTACATTCTCGTAAGAACTGCATCTCATGTACTGTTATGCTATGTTAATAGTGATGAGCGAGCATGCTTGTCACTACTCGGTACTCGCACGAGTATCACTGTACTCGGGCTGCTCGGCGGGGACCGAGTAATCTCGCGATACTCGTGCTTTACTCGTGGTCTTCATTTCTGCATGTTGGCGCTCTTTTGAGAGCCAGCCCTCATGCAGGGATTGGCTGGCAGACCACTGCAATGCCACAGCCCTGTTAGTTGTGGAATTGCAGTGATTGGCCGGCCTGCACAGCGTCACCGAGCCTTTATATCGGCCGGCGCGCTGTGCTCTGCTCACAGCTATTCTGACAGTGAGTGTAGGGAGAGTGTCGCTGATTCAGGGAAAGCTTTGCGGCCCTTTATAGCTTTTTCAGTTGCAGGGCTGCAAACAGTGTGACCAAAAGTCCTTCTCAGGACTATTCTAGTTGTATACAGGCAGGCAGGGTATAGCCAGGTCGGAGTACAGTAGCAGAGTCCTTCTCAGGACTATTGTTGCTATATACAGGCAGGGTATAGCCAGGTCTGAATACAGGCTAGTGACCAAAAGAGTCCTTGTCAGGACTATTGTAGCAGTATACAGGCAGGCAGGCAGGCAGGGTAGTGGTGACCGTATACCAGCCTTCATATCTGGGGCTGGTGTACACAGTGTAAAACAGTCCAGATAGTGTCTGACTTGTCTGTACTGTAATTGTCGCTCCCCAAAAAAACCTGTTAGTAGGTTATTATTGCGTCCGTGCTTGGTTTTTAAAACCGCACGTGTGTGCCTGTTGGTGGCAGCGTACAGGTGCACTGGTGTGCGTTTACCAAACTATTATATAACGCACAAGTGTAGTGTATAATACACGTCAGTCAGCAGTGGCTGATAGTGTCAGAGTTCTTAATTTTTGCTCCTAAAACCTGTGTTAGGTTATTATTGCGTCCGTGCTTGGTTTTTAAAACCGCACGTGTGTGCCTGTTGGTGGCAGCGTACAGGTGCACTGGTGTGCGTTTACCAAACTATTATATAACGCACAAGTGTAGTGTATAATACACGTCAGTCAGCAGTGGCTGATAGTGTCAGAGTTCTTAATTTTTGCTCCTAAAACCTGTGTTAGGTTATTATTGCGTCCGTGCTTGGTTTTTAAAACCGCACGTGTGTGCCTGTTGGTGGCAGCGTACAGGTGCACTGGTGTGCGTTTACCAAACTATTATATAACGCACAAGTGTAGTGTATAATACACGTCAGTCAGCAGTGGCTGATAGTGTCAGAGTTCTTAATTTTTGCTCCTAAAACCTGTGTTAGGTTATTATTGCGTCCGTGCTTGGTTTTTAAAACCGCACGTGTGTGCCTGTTGGTGGCAGCGTACAGGTGCACTGGTGTGCGTTTACCAAACTATTATATAACGCACAAGTGTAGTGTATAATACACGTCAGTCAGCAGTGGCTGATAGTGTCAGAGTTCTTAATTTTTGCTCCTAAAACCTGTGTTAGGTTATTATTGCGTCCGTGCTTGGTTTTTAAAACCGCACGTGTGTGCCTGTTGGTGGCAGCGTACAGGTGCACTGGTGTGCGTTTACCAAACTATTATATAACGCACAAGTGTAGTGTATAATACACGTCAGTCAGCAGTGGCTGATAGTGTCAGAGTTCTTAATTTTTGCTCCTAAAACCTGTGTTAGGTTATTATTGCGTCCGTGCTTGGTTTTTAAAACCGCACGTGTGTGCCTGTTGGTGGCAGCGTACAGGTGCACTGGTGTGCGTTTACCAAACTATTATATAACGCACAAGTGTAGTGTATAATACACGTCAGTCAGCAGTGGCTGATAGTGTCAGAGTTCTTAATTTTTGCTCCTAAAACCTGTGTTAGGTTATTATTGCGTCCGTGCTTGGTTTTTAAAACCGCACGTGTGTGCCTGTTGGTGGCAGCGTACAGGTGCACTGGTGTGCGTTTACCAAACTATTATATAACGCACAAGTGTAGTGTATAATACACGTCAGTCAGCAGTGGCTGATAGTGTCAGAGTTCTTAATTTTTGCTCCTAAAACCTGTGTTAGGTTATTATTGCGTCCGTGCTTGGTTTTTAAAACCGCACGTGTGTGCCTGTTGGTGGCAGCGTACAGGTGCACTGGTGTGCAATTTCCAGAAACTTTGATATAACGCACAAGTAGTGAATATACACGTCAGCAGTGCACAGCATTGCAAAATGCGCAAGGGCATTGGCAAGGAACAAGGAAGTGGACGTGATGGTGGTGCAGGCAGAGGCCGAGGTCGTGGGCAAGCTCTAATTTCGCCACAACAAAGGGCCACATCTAGTCGCTCGCACGTCCTGTCCCAAATTCTTGGGGACCGCAGCAGTACACCGCTCTTGAACCAAGACCAGTGTCAACAGGTTGTTAGTTGGATAGCGGATAATGCTTCCAGTCAGATTGGCACCACCACAAACACTCTGTCTTCCACACGGTCAAGTGTCAGTAGCCGTGATACTGCACCGCACATTTCTGAACCTGATCCTCCTTCCTACCACCAGGCTGAGTACACGTCCTCCTCGGACATTAATGATCCCACACTTGGACACTCGGAAGAGCTGTTCACGTTTCCATTCACACATTCTGGCCTCTCGCCAGCTCATATTGAAGTGGGTCATGAGGAGATCGTCTGTACAGATAGCCAAATATTTGAGCAGCCACGTTCTCACGAAGTTGGCAACGTGTCTCAACAAGTGGTGGACGATGATGAGACACAATTGTCAGCAAGTCAGGAGGAGGAGCAGGGTGCGGAAGAGGAAGACGACGTGGTGGATGATCCAGTAACTGACCCAACCTGGCAGGAGGATATGCAGAGCGAGGACAGCAGTGCACAGGGGGAGGGAGGCGTAGCATCACAACAGGCAGTAAGAAGCAGGGTGGTGGTCCCAGGCAGAAGTCAGGCAACCGTTCCCCGTAACAACACGACGACACAAGGTGCCTGTACAAATGTTAGGTCTTCACGAGTCTGGCAGTTTTTTAAGTTGGATCCAGATGATTCAAAAAAGGCCATTTGCAACACCTGCCGTGCCAGCATCAGCAGGGGTACCAAAACTAGCAGCCTGACCACCACCAGCATGATCAGGCACATGTCAGCCAAGCACCCGACTTTGTGGGAAGTACAACAGAGTCGAGGAGCAGTGCTTGCTGATGTCACTGCTACGTCTTCGCTGGTTGTGCATGCGAGCCAATCCTCTGTCCATGCTGCCTGCGAACAAGCCTCCTCCACTCCTGCACCTGCAGTTGCCTACGCAGAAAGAACACCATCATCAAGCACGTCCTTGTCCCAGCGCAGCGTTCAGTTATCCATTCAGCAAACCTTTGAACGCAGGCGCAAATACACTGCCAACACCCCACATGCCACAGTTCTAAATGCTAACATTTCGCGACTGCTTGCGCTGGAAATGTTGCCTTTTAGGCTGGTGGAGACAGAAGCATTCCGTGACCTGATGGCGGCAGCTGTCCCACGTTACTCGGTCCCCAGCCGCCACTATTTCTCCCGGTGTGCCGTCCCCGCGTTGCATAACCACGTGTCACAAAACATCACACGTGCCCTGAACAACGCTGTTTCACCCAAAGTCCACCTAACCACAGACACGTGGACAAGTGCTTGTGGGCAAGGCCGCTACATCTCGTTGACGGCACACTGGGTTAATATTGTGGAAGCTGGGACCCAGTCTGAGCGAGGGACGGAACACGTCCTTCCCACACCAAGGTTTGCAGGCCCTACCTCAGTCAGTGTTTCACCCACACTCTACAGCTCCGGAATGTCATGCTCTTCAGCCTCCTCCTCCTCCTGCGCATCCTCATCCACTGTGCCCTCCACACCAGTCACAAGCTGGAAGCACTGCAGCACTGCCTCGGCGAAGCGGCAACAGGCTGTGCTGAAGCTAATCTGCATAGGTGACAAACCCCACAATGCAGAAGAGCTGTGGACAGCTCTGAAACAGCAGGCAGATCACTGGCTCACACCTCTGAACCTAAAGCCAGGAAAGGTCGTTTGTGACAATGGCCGGAACCTGGTGGCGGCTTTGAGGCGAGGCCAGCTGACACATGTTCCATGCGTGGCCCATGTGCTCAACCTCGTGGTTCAGCGGTTTATAAAGTCATACCCAGAGCTGTCTGATCTGCTGGTAAAAGTTCGCCGCCTGTCTGCACATTTTCGAAAGTCACCTACTGCTTCAGCCGGCCTTGCCGGCTTTCAGCGCCGTTTGCATCTTCCGGCTCACAGACTGGTGTGTGATGTCCCCACGCGTTGGAATTCAACTCTGCACATGTTGGTCAGGATATGTGAGCAGAAGAGGGCAGTTGTTGAGTACCTGCATCACCTAAGCCGTCGGGAAATGGGTCAAACTCCACACATAACACCTGAGGAGTGGAGATGGATGTCAGACCTATGTACCATCCTCCAAAACTTTGAGGACTCCACCAAGATGGTGAGTGGTGATGACGCCATTATTAGCGTCACCATACCGCTACTCTGCCTTCTAAAACGGTCCCTTTTGAAAAACAAACATGATGCATTGCAGGCGGAGCGCGATGAGTTGCAGCAAGAAACAGTAGTGGGTGTGGGTGATAACACACAGCCCAGCCTCGTCTCATCACAACGTGCAGTGGAGGACTATGACGAGGAGGAGGATGAAGACATGGAGCAACTCTCCGGCCAAATTGAGGATATGACATGCACACCAGTCATATCCTCGATTCAGCGTGGCTGGCCAGAGGACAGGGTAGATGAGGAGGAGGAGGAGGAGGAGGAGGAGGAGGACAGCATGTTCAGTCATCTTGTTGGTCAGGCTACTGAAGTCCTGGCTGTTAAGAGTCTGGCGCACATGGCTGACTTTATGGTAAGCTGCCTGTCTCGTGACCCTCGCGTTAAGAACATCTTGGCCGACAATCATTACTGGTTGGTAACACTGTTAGACCCACGCTACAAGGAGAACTTTTTGTCTCTTATTCCCGTGGATGAGAGGTCAACCAAAATGCAGCAGTTTCGGAAGGCCATACTCACGGAAGTAGGCAAAGCATTCCCCTCACAAAACGCTAGCGGCATAGGTCAGGAATCAGTGGACAACCGAGGCGTACAGCCGAGAGAGGCACAAGTCCAATCCGCCAGAGGTAGGGGAACAGTCTTTAAGATGTGGGACAGTTTTCTCAGCCCCTCACGTACCACAGCCCCTGAGGTGCGGGGTAGTGCCACAAGAAATCCTAAGTTTGCCCAGATGCTGAAGGAGTACCTTGCAGATCGAACAACTGTACTCCCACATTCCTCTGTGCCTTACAATTATTGGGTATCCAAGCTGGACACGTGGCATGAATTGGCTCTCTACGCCTTGGAAGTCCTGGCCTGCCCTGCTGCTAGCGTTTTGTCAGAGCGTGTTTTTAGTGCCGCAGGTGGAATCATTACAGATAAACGCACCCGCCTGTCAACTGAAAATGCTGACAGGCTGACTCTGATAAAGATGAACAAGGGTTGGATTGGGCCAGACTTCACCACACCACCAGCAAATGAGAGCGGAATTTAAAGTTTGCCATGTACCTCCACTCACCCATGGGTACACTTCTCGACTTTGGATAATCGCTGGACTGCTCCTCCTTCTCCTCATGCGCCATCATGATGACCGTTACAATAGTTAGGTCTTTGTTTCAGGTATACCCCCAGTGGTAAATTTTTTCGCCCATTCTTTGCAGAATGGACATTACAACGACAGGAGACCCGCTCCTTTGCAATGGGAACAATGTTTTGAGGCCCTCATGCACGTCTCTACCCAGGGACAACGTGGAGCCTCCCAATTTTTGGCTGCCCTGCCTAAGGGCTATACTGAAATACACCCACTTCCTTAAAATGGACACTTAATGTTTTGAGGCCCTCATGCACGTCTCTACCCAGGGACAATGTGGAGCCTCCCAATTTTTGGCTGCCCTGGCAAAGGGCTATACTGAAATAGACCCACTTCCTTACAATGGGCACTTCAGGTTTAAAGGCCATCATGCACGTCTCTACCCAGGGACAATGTGGAGCCTCCCAATTTTTGGCTGCCCTGCCTAAGGGCTATACTATAATACACCCACTTCCTGACAATGGACACTTAATGTTTTGAGGCCCTCATGCACGTCTCTACCCAGGGACAATGTGGAGCCTCCCAATTTTTGGCTGCCCTGGCAAAGGGCTATACTGAAATAGACCCACTTCCTTACAATGGGCACTTCAGGTTTAAAGGCCATCATGCACGTCTCTACCCAGGGACAATGTGGAGCCTCCCAATTTTTGGCTGCCCTGCCTAAGGGCTATACTATAATACACCCACTTCCTGACAATGGACACTTAATGTTTTGAGGCCCTCATGCACGTCTCTACCCAGGGACAATGTGGAGCCTCCCAATTTTTGGCTGCCCTGGCAAAGGGCTATACTGAAATAGACCCACTTCCTTACAATGGGCACTTCAGGTTTAAAGGCCATCATGCACGTCTCTACCCAGGGACAATGTGGAGCCTCCCAATTTTTGGCTGCCCTGCCTAAGGGCTATACTATAATACACCCACTTCCTGACAATGGACACTTAATGTTTTGAGGCCCTCATGCACGTCTCTACCCAGGGACAATGTGGAGCCTCCCAATTTTTGGCTGCCCTGCCTAAGGGCTATACTATAATACACCCACTTCCTGACAATGGACACTTAATGTTTTGAGGCCCTCATGCACGTCTCTACCCAGGGACAATGTGGAGCCTCCCAATTTTTGGCTGCCCTGCCTAAGGGCTATACTATAATACACCCACTTCCTGACAATGGACACTTAATGTTTTGAGGCCCTCATGCACGTCTCTACCCAGGGACAATGTGGAGCCTCCCAATTTTTGGCTGCCCTGGCAAAGGGCTATACTGAAATAGACCCACTTCCTTACAATGGGCATTTCAGGTTTAAAGGCCATCATGCACGTCTCTACCCAGGGACAATGTGGAGCCTCCCAATTTTTGGCTGCCCTGCCTAAGGGCTATACTATAATACACCCACTTCCTGACAATGGACACTTAATGTTTTGAGGCCCTCATGCACGTCTCTACCCAGGGACAATGTGGAGCCTCCCAATTTTTGGCTGCCCTGCCTAAGGGCTATACTATAATACACCCACTTCCTGACAATGGACACTTAATGTTTTGAGGCCCTCATGCACGTCTCTACCCAGGGACAATGTGGAGCCTCCCAATTTTTGGCTGCCCTGCCTAAGGGCTATACTATAATACACCCACTTCCTGACAATGGACACTTAATGTTTTGAGGCCCTCATGCACGTCTCTACCCAGGGACAATGTGGAGCCTCCCAATTTTTGGCTGCCCTGGCAAAGGGCTATACTGAAATAGACCCACTTCCTTACAATGGGCACTTCAGGTTTAAAGGCCATCATGCACGTCTCTACCCAGGGACAATGTGGAGCCTCCCAATTTTTGGCTGCCCTGCCTAAGGGCTATACTATAATACACCCACTTCCTGACAATGGACACTTAATGTTTTGAGGCCCTCATGCACGTCTCTACCCAGGGACAATGTGGAGCCTCCCAATTTTTGGCTGCCCTGGCAAAGGGCTATACTGAAATAGACCCACTTCCTTACAATGGGCACTTCAGGTTTAAAGGCCATCATGCACGTCTCTACCCAGGGACAATGTGGAGCCTCCCAATTTTTGGCTGCCCTGCCTAAGGGCTATACTATAATACACCCACTTCCTGACAATGGACACTTAATGTTTTGAGGCCCTCATGCACGTCTCTACCCAGGGACAATGTGGAGCCTCCCAATTTTTGGCTGCCCTGGCAAAGGGCTATACTGAAATAGACCCACTTCCTTACAATGGGCACTTCAGGTTTAAAGGCCATCATGCACGTCTCTACCCAGGGACAATGTGGAGCCTCCCAATTTTTGGCTGCCCTGCCTAAGGGCTATACTATAATACACCCACTTCCTGACAATGGACACTTAATGTTTTGAGGCCCTCATGCACGTCTGTATGCAGGGGCATTGGTGAACCTCACAATTTAGGACTGCCCTGGCAAAGGAAAATACTACAAAGACTCACTTCCTCAAAATGGGCACATTAGACTCAAGAGGCCTTCATGTACGTCTCTTCTCAGGGACATCGGAGTGCCACACAATGTTTTCACGTAAAATCTTTCATGTATTGATCTCAAAAAGTAACATACACCAGATCTATCTCACTATTGGGTATGTGCCCTTAACATTTCCGCCATGAAAAATCATTTTGGGGTCATTTTGGAAGGTTTTCTGGTGAGTCCGTAAAAATGGCGTAAAACGCGGACAAAATTGTTCACAGCTGTGACTTTTGAGTGATAAATGCTTCAAGGGGTCTTCCCCATGCTGTTGCCATGTCATTTGAGCACTCTTCTGAGACTTTTGTGACATTTTTAGGGTTTCTCCATGCTGCCGGGAGGTCATTTCACAAAAATACTCGGGTCTCCCATAGGATAACATTGGGCTCGTTGCTCGGGCCGAGTACACGAGTATCTTGGGAGGCTCGGCCCGAGCTTCGAGCACCCGAGCTTTTTAGTACTCGCTCATCACTATATGTTAACTCTGTATTAACACTGTACTGACTGTAATCATTTTCTTGTTATAGTTTTTACCCGTATAAAACAGTATCTTGGATATACCGTATTCTGTCTTCAACTGCATCTTGGATATTCCTATATTCACTGTATATTCCATGTATACTGCAATCAAGTTCACGTTACCAGCTAATAAATCAAGGCTATTGAACTCCACAGTCTGTTTATTTGAAATGTGAACTAGGGTTTAGCTGTATGCTAGAGATTCACAGCATTACGTAAAAGAAGGCAGAACACATGCTTTTTGTGTGAATTGGAAAGCCAGGTTAGGACTCTTCACTGGAGCAAAAAAAATTGGCCAACAAGAACATCTTTGTAACCGGGACTCAAGAACATTGTTGCATAAAGCTTAGTTGATCCCACCTAAAGTTCTCTTGCCACCACTCCACTGTAAGCTTGGACTGATGAAGCTGTTTGTGAAAGCGCTACTGAAAGAAGGAGAGATGTTTAAGTACCTGTGTACCAAGTTTCAGGGACTGTCAGAATCAAGTCTGAAGGAAGGTGTGATGCCCTGGCAAAACCAGGTAGTTACAGATAGGCCCCCGCACAACACCTTTCCTCACTTAGGAAACACACAGCCGACCTGAAACCCTAGTCACCTAGGACCCTGAAGCCAGGACCGAAACCAGCGGCCTAGCTAATTAAATGATTGAGGGCAGGATTATAGGTCCTATCCCACCTAAAGTCCCTCAAGGAAGACAACAGCCCACTGATAGGGATAAGGCCACCGCCAGGGCCCTTAGATCCCACGGGCCAGCGCCTGCGGGCACGGCTCCTTAGGCCATATCCAGCCGGGAGCGGACTCCTGAGTTCCAGACCAGGCAGTCCACCATACACAAAAACAAGTGCAGAGTAAAGGACAGCGACCACCAGCCTGGGTGGGGGACCTGAATGCAACCGGCCGGGGCGGCAGGCCACCAGCACCTTTGGTTTACCGAAAGACTCGTGTGATTCATTTACTGTGAGTAACCAAACATCCCCCTGCTTGCTCAGGCGCGCCGGCCCTTGCCATCACCATACCCTGCACAAAGACACTGGGCCCCGGGGCAATCATCCCTACACACGGAGGGGTTAACATCCAGCTGCCACTACATCTCTCCCGGGTATCCCATAACGGCAGCGGTGGTGTCCCACCTCACCACACACCGTTGGTGGCGTCACAAACTTAATACGGCCTAGCCCATACATCTACATTCCTCCTTTTATTCGACATGTCCGCGAGACCCCCGGGTCGAGCCACTCTCTTAGAAGGTCTGGATCCGACCAACGGCGGCTGCTGGCACAGGGGCAGCACAAAAGCATTTTTGTGGGTTCGGATATTCAGAAACCCATGAATGAAGGATGACGTGTTTTAAACAATAATGAAAACTGTTGAAAAAAGGGCTTGGGACTCTTTGAAAGAAGCAATAAATACGTTTCTAGGTAACAACAAAGAATCAAAATTTAAGTCCATCGTGGAGAACATGCTGAAACGTTTCAAAGCCTTGGGTTGTCTAATGAATTTGAAGTTACATTTTTTACATTCCTATTTGGACTACTTGTCTGAAAACCTTGGTGCTGGTGGGAAGAACAAGAAGGTTTTCATCGGAATATCAAGGAGATGGAACGACGATACCAAAGTAAATGAAACGTGAACATGATTGCCGGATGCTTCACAGAGAAGATCCACAGGCCTTCTATAAGAGAAAAGGGGGATTTAGAGAAAAGGAAAAAGTGCAAGAATAAATTTCTAATAAAGTTGCAGAATGACTGTACAATAAATAAATGTATTTTATATATAAAATTGTGAATATTTTTGGTTACAATAAGTATTTTTCTTGTTCATGTCACTTGTATGTAACTTCACACATGGATTGTACAAAATCAATATTTGATGGTTAAAAAAAAAATATTTTTTTTTTTTTTAAATCAGGACATTAGAAAACATAATAATCAGTCACTGGATTTGAAGTTTCATAAACCAAAATTTTACATAGCTGTGTAATTTGTCGGGCACCCACCGACAATAGAATAGCGCCAGATTTAGGAAGCTGGCTGAGGTCTGCAAAGTCTGTAGCCAGGTGACAAAATTGTCCAACCTGGGTTTCTTCCTTAAGTAGTCTCTGGTATGATGATATGGTATAATCCTGGCAGCCGGAGTCGAAATCCCTAGATTGCGGTTATGATCTCCAATCGGAATTGGAGCCCCTAGATTGAAGCCATGTAGCCAAGTGATCCTCTAGTTGAAGCCAAAGTCCCTAGACCGAGTCCACAAGGCATCAAGCTGCATGGATAATGTTCATTTAAATGATGTGGATAGAAAGACTGAAGATATCTACATGTAGTCTGAAATCCATCATGAATCAATACTATTTTACACAGTCATAAGCAGCCCATGGGCATTCACCTGCATTCAAACCAATAACAGCTCATAGACCAGACAATCCATCTACCACTGGACCAAAGACAGGAAGTTAAATCCACTGCCTGCGGTAACCAACTTAATCCTATAGGCTACTCACACAACAAACCCAACAGAAAGGAAAAAAACATGGCTTCGATTATCCATCCAATGAAAACGCATAACCATTGTGAGCCATTGGACAATGCAATTGGACACTTGGTGACATGGTGCACGGCCCAATGAATCAAGTCTTTACTTCATATTCACGGTTTAAGCCCTTGGGTTCTAATGTGCCCAGAGTACATATCCAGAAAGATTCTCTTTCTTTGAGCTAAACACAAGTCAACAATACATTGTAAGCAGATTCTATTACCAGTCCCACACCATTTTGTGACGCATAATCACACAGTGATCCAATTAAGATTCCAAGTCATCGAACATGTCCAAGCCATACGCAGAGGAGGCAATAGAATTAGGAAGCTCAAAGAAAGGGAATCTTTCTGGATATATACTCTGGGCACATTGGAACCCAAAGGCTTAAACCATGAATATGAAGTACAGACTTGATTCATTGGGCCATGCATGGACATAATGGACATAATTCTAATAGGCAGGACAGGTAATAAGGAGCACAAGTTATATGCTAAAATGTGTTGTGTGACAAGACAGACACAGGAAAGGACATGATAACAGGTGTAGGGACCAACAAGGTGAGACAAGGGGTATCAGGATAGGGTCAAGTAGGTATGAATGTAGTAATGGGGCAGGCATAGAGAATTGTATGTGAATGTGAATTACAATAAATCACTAAGGAAAGGAATATGTGAGTGTGTGCCTAATGTAAACTAATATTGTACTGGCAAAATTATAGATGGAAAGGGAGAAGGGGAGGGGGGAGAGAGGAGGCTGTAATTGACTACAAGGGTATGAGTTATGAGTGATCATAGGGATAGTGTTACATAAGTGGAAATACCTATGGAGGACCGGATGTGTAAGCGCATACCTTATACAAACCTATAGAGTGCTGATGGGTGAGAGTGTGATGTTAGATATAAGACATCCTATAGTGAATAGTGAGCCGTAATCAAGTGCAACAGGGATATTTCACGTGACTATGGGAACCTGGAAGGTAAAGAAAGGGGAGAAAAAACTGTTAGACAAGGTAATCAGACATAATGTAACCAGTTGATCAGACATGATCACCTGGTTTGAGACCCCCTGCCTTACACTATATAGATATCATGTTCATTCCCCATCTATCTTGCTCAGGAGAGCATCTCCCTCCCCCGGCACCAAGAGCAGCTCATACTGAATTGTTACATTGACTAGTAACACTGCACACAGAAATGCACCTTAATATTCCACTGTTAACCCTTTCCTCCCAGCAGTAACACACAACTCCTCACCTTGATATCATGGTGATTTATGGTCAGAATGACTTCAATGCGATCAGTGATTTCTATTCTAGCTCTGCTCACATAGATTTTATATCCACACTCAACTATAGGCCGTTCTTCATATTTTGGGGGCTTTTAGTCAGATATACTAGTTTGTGCCTGTATAGTATTGGTGTAGATGGGAGTGTAGGGCATGGGTTACATGGCACTGTGGTGGAATACTGATGGGAGGTATTGGTGCTGTGTTTGATGCTTCTACTGGGTATTTTCCTACAAATACTGGAACAGCTCACTGCTTAGAATGATCCTTCCCAGCTCTATAATATATTATATATACCCCACAATGCAGGCTCACACACACATTTGTCTCAAGTGTGTTGTAGGGACACAGATACAGTCTTGGTCATGTGACTAAAGGCTACTTTACACACTGCGATATCGGTCCCGATATCGCTAGTGTGGGTACCCGCCCCCATCTGTTGCGCGACACGGGCAAATCGCTGCCCATGCCGCACAACACCGACCAGACCCGTCACACATACTTACCTGCCCGGCGACGTCGCTGTGTCCGGCGAACCGCCTCCTTTCTAAGGGGGCGGTCCGTGCGGCGTCACAGCGACGTCACTGAGCGACGGCCCAATAGCAGCGGAGGGGCGGAGATGAGTGGCCGGAACATCCCGCCCACCTCCTTCCTTCCTCATAGCGGCTGGGAGGCAGGTAAGGAGAGGTTCCTCGTTTCTGCGGTGTCACACGGAGCGATGTGTGCTACCGCAGGAGCGACGAACTACATCGTTACTGCTGCAGTAACGATAATCGAGAATGGAGACCCATGTCACCGATGAGCGATTTTGCACGTTTTTGCAACGATGCAAAATCGCTCATCGGTATCACACGCAGCAACATCGCTAATGCGGCCGGATGTGCGTCACAAATTCCGTGACCCCAACGACTCCGCATTAGCGATGTCGCAGCGTGTAAAGCCCCCTTTAGTGGGAGTGATGTACAGGGTCTTAGCAGTAAAGAGTATTCCATATTTCTGCCAGATACCCACAGAGATATTGAAATCTGAAAAAAGAGACTTCTGCTCATTGAAGGTAAGAACTACTCACATAGCGTTCAACTCCACAGCAAACGAGTGCTCTAGCACTGGCATCTCAGCAGGGATATTCCCCTACTACACATGTGTGTCTAGGTCACTGTGACAGTTTACAGGACATAACTCAGGGCACCTAGACAGAAGGCAGAGGGACTACTTTCTATTTCTGGTGTAGAGCTTAGTACAATATATATATATTTATACTATTACATGGGACACATGTACCTTGTATTACCATTATTCGCTGTATATGAACCCCTTTTCTCCGGGCATTATTTGTCTATAGCATTTTTCACGAACCTGAGGCAACTGAGAACCCTTCAGTGAAGGAATTCCACTAACCCTCACAATACCTACCAGGGGCCTCCCTGCAGTAACTCAGGTAGTTGTACCCATTCTCTTTCCGCATTCTATGTGTTCTTCTTCTTTCTTCTTTTTTTTCTTTTTTCTTCTTTTTATTTCTATCATGTAGTTCAGGGGTTTATAGATATATGTCCTGCATCTCATATTTCCTTTAGTGGTGCTTCTTACCCATTCTCATATCATTTACCCTAGTATTTCATGATCCTGAGGCGACTGAGAACCCTTTAATAAAGGAATCCTTTTTCACCTGAATTGTCAAGTGATACTTACCAGTGACTATCACGTAATGTTACAGGTAGTTCCATTTTCTTCCTCTTCTTTCTCTCCTTTCTTCTTTGTCACACGGTCCATTGTGTTATAGCCCACGTGTCATGATAACACTTGTACCATCTTTTCATTTAGATTCCACCTACAATTATTTACCGATTCCAGTTCTGGAATAGGCTTTCATCATCTACTCACTAGAATTCTCAAGTTCATAAGGTACTGAGACATATACATGTTCACACCATTATAAAGAACAAAGTATAAACATTGAGGTTTTTCTCACACCCATGTTCCTGTGTTCTTTGATATGATATGTGTTCATTTCCTTCACTATATAGGATTGCAAGTTTTCCATTTGTACCTTAATGGCAATGACGCTATACAATTGAACACATATCATCCTGTTATCCATATAGGTGTGTATTTACCTGCTTGACTATTTTTGGTTGTTTGATCCAGAATGTTTCTCCAGATAGGTCATGTGGAAATTTTCTTTCCTCAGTACAAATGTTTTCACTATGGCTTTGGAAAATTTTTTTGTATGTGCATCATGGTCATTTG
Organism: Anomaloglossus baeobatrachus; assembly: GCF_048569485.1. Taxonomy (NCBI): domain Eukaryota; kingdom Metazoa; phylum Chordata; class Amphibia; order Anura; family Aromobatidae; genus Anomaloglossus; species Anomaloglossus baeobatrachus. Next base: position 67,460 of record NW_027443726.1, on the reverse strand, counting down.
ACCCATTGTACTCTCAAGTAGCAATATATTGTACTGTTATGTTGTACTATGTACTAATTACGTGTTTATATGGTTTTGTAACCCTTTATGATCTTAGATAACTTTATCCTTGATAAAGACCTAAAAACAAGCTCGAAACGTTGGATGAATTATCCTTTTGCACAAATAAAGAATTTTCAGCATTCTAAGAGTTCTTTTCTTACGTTATTGATCACTATAGTGTGCCAGAGCTATTTCTATTGAATTGACTCTTATTTTTTCTGAGCACCTGCTATATACACAGTGAGCCAGACATATTCAATTTTCATTCAGAAGGCAGAGGGAAGCCTTAGCAGCTGAGCCTATATCTTGGCTTGTGAGCATTAGAACAGGCCGGCGATTACAGGGTAACATGAAAAATGTCCAGCTTGCATTATGACTAGAACATGACAATATCCTTTTAAGTACTAACCTATGATGCGTTCCTAAGCAGTTGATGTTATATGTTCTACATTTCATTTTCTGCATACTTTACAAGTAGTAGAATTTGCTTTGATATAGGCAACTGGATTTTCATTTTTTTTCTGTTTATCAGTAGGACTTCAAAATAACAAAGGTGATCGCCTCCCGTTGCCTGGGAACCGTCCAGGCACAAGAGGGCTATGTGTCACCAGAAGGCGCACACACTCCCTCAAGGCCGGCAGACGTGCAATCCCAGGCACCTTCCAGTACCGACCAAGGTAGCGTCCTCCGAAACTACACTTGATCTTAGCCAAAAGGCCGAGAAGCTATAACCCGAATTGGTGACGGCCTTGAGTGGCACCCTGGCCTATACCGGACACATCTTAGGGAGAGGGAGACAAACCCACGCCTACAGAAGACATTTTGTCACCCAAGCCAAACCCTTGAAAAGGCTGTTTTGCAGAGCAAAAACAAGGAGAATGGTGCTTTTTGCAGCCGCCGCCCACTGCAATGAATCTGAATAACTCCTCCTTTTGGGCACAAGCACCTCCCCTCCCCCTTGCAGTCTTTCCAATTCATGATACAAAAAGACGGACGGACAGGACAGGACAGGACCATCTGCCTGACTTTCCGTCACTGCCACCCTTTGCCATCCTTGCCCGTAGAAAGCCCTTTCATCATCCCCAAACCCTAATCTTTTCCCTTCCCTTCCCAGCTGCGTCTCACTCCCTTTCATTAGGAAGTGAGCGCAGCCTTTTCTCCGTTCTGCACATGCGCGACGTTAAACACAAATGCGCAGGCGTGCGTTCCATTAGCCTCACTGCATTCCACTCCCATACAGGAAGTGGGCACAGCTATTACTACGGTCGCACATAAAAGAACCCACGGCCACCACTGCACATAGCTGACTCCACCACAGGACACCCACTTCTACACCAACGCAGGTAAGACAGGATCGGCACCTCTATGCTCCCGTTACAATCAGGCTCAGTCACCATGTGATAACGCTCTCAACTCTTTAGTTGCAGGCTCCCCTTGCTTCACCTCCACTGGCTGTGCTGCCATTTCCTCTCCCACCTGGAAGGTATACTTTATTCCACTATTTTCCTGTTTCTCTCTTCCCCCTTTTCCCATAACCTACTTTTATCTGCATTTGTGGGGTATCTATATGCTATTTACATCATAGTTTTATTCATTAATATGGAAGGGAAGAGTGCCCATGAGAGTGTTGAACTGCGGAGAGCAAAAGATTAAGCTGCTCCGATTTGCCACCATTGATAAGCTGTTCTCAGTAGATACACATGCTATCCAAACAGCAGCATCCACCATTGCTTCAGCCCACCCATTCAGTGACAGCTCACCAAGTCAGCCAGAGGAGTGGTGTAAGGAATTACACGTAGGCACTGACTCCACACCTTCACATCACAAGAAGGGGGTCTACAGGCTAGTGCAAGAATACGAGCAAGTCTTCAGCAAACATCCGCTAGACTTTTGAAAAATAAAAGGGGTCAAACACTACATCCCCACAAGTGCACACCCACCCATCAAAGAGAGATATAAGCCAAATCTACCTGCACATTACCAGTGTACCAAGGACATGTTGAGCAACATGAAGGAGGCTGGGGTTATCCGTGACAGTTGTAGCCTCTGGGCAGCTCCGTTGGTCCTGTTAAAGAAGAAGGACAGCACCACTCCCCTGTATTGAGGAATAGCTAGCTGCATTGACAACTGCAAATTATTTTTCTACCCTTGATCTCACTAGTCACTATTGGCAAGTGTCCGTTGCTGAGGCAGACCGGGAGAAGACCGCCTTTGCCACCCCGATGGGTCTCTGCGAGTTCAAAAGCATGCCCTTCGAGCTGTGCAATTTGCCAGGAACCTTCCAGAGGCTGATGGAATGCTGCTTGGGACACCGAAACTTTGAAACGGTACTGCTATACCTTTATGATGTTATTGTTTATTCTAACGCAAACAAGATTTTAGGGTGTATAAAAAGGGAGATTAGATCCGATGATCCCAACGTATTGTTACCCCTCTATAAATCACTTGTAAGGCCACATCTGGAATATGGGGTAAAGTCCTGAGCAGGTTGATAACCATTGGTTTGAGCATGGTAGGATGTAGTACGCATCTTCCTGCATCGGTAAAAGCTGCAGAAGTCCTTGAAGATTTCCGCTTCAAAGGCAGTGCCTTGATCTGTGAGGACTCTCTCTGAGTAGCCATGAGGTCTGCATAAGTGTGCTTGGAAGACCTTCGCTGCAGTATGGGCCATTAGATCTTTGACTTGTACCACAACCATAAATCTCGAGTAGTTGTCTACCATCGTAAGTGCATACGTGAGCTCACCTCGATATTCTGCAACAAAACTCCCTTTTTCGATTTCAGTTTCAGCAAACACTCCTCTTCCTGTAGAAAATATTTATCATTACCTAAGACAGTCATTCTAATGCATGACAATATTAAGGCAATTTAGTTAAAACTTGTTTTAACTCACCTTTAAGGGGATTGATGTATTTCATGGTCAATCCAGGTTTGTCAGTGATGGCACTGACATAATGTATGGCGTCTTTTTCGGGCGTTATCCTTTGCCTTTTCATTGTGAAAATCCAGTTGCCTATATCAAAGCAAATTCTACTACTTGGAAAGTATGCAGAAAATGAAATGTAGAACATATAACATCAACTGCTTAGGAACGCATCATAGGTTAGTACTTAAAAGGATATTGTCATGTTCTAGTCATAATGCAAGCTGGACATTTTTCATGTTACCCTGTAATCGCCGGCCTGTTCTAATGCTCACAAGCCAAGATATAGGCTCAGCTGCTAAGGCTTCCCTCTGCCTTCTGAATGAAAATTGAATATGTCTGGCTCACTGTGTATATAGCAGGTGCTCAGAAAAAATAAGAGTCAATTCAATAGAAATAGCTCTGGCACACTATAGTGATCAATAACGTAAGAAAAGAACTCTTAGAATGCTGAAAATTCTTTATTTGTGCAAAAGGATAATTCATCCAACGTTTCGAGCTTGTTTTTAGGTCTTTATCAAGGATAAAGTTATCTAAGATCATAAAGGGTTACAAAACCATATAAACACGTAATTAGTACATAGTACAACATAACAGTACAATATATTGCTACTTGAGAGTACAATGGGTCAAATGACCATGATGCACATACAAAAAAATTTTCCAAAGCCATAGTGAAAACATTTGTACTGAGGAAAGAAAATTTCCACATGACCTATCTGGAGAAACATTCTGGATCAAACAACCAAAAATAGTCAAGCAGGTAAATACACACCTATATGGATAACAGGATGATATGTGTTCAATTGTATAGCGTCATTGCCATTAAGGTACAAATGGAAAACTTGCAATCCTATATAGTGAAGGAAATGAACACATATCATATCAAAGAACACAGGAACATGGGTGTGAGAAAAACCTCAATGTTTATACTTTGTTCTTTATAATGGTGTGAACATGTATATGTCTCAGTACCTTATGAACTTGAGAATTCTAGTGAGTAGATGATGAAAGCCTATTCCAGAACTGGAATCGGTAAATAATTGTAGGTGGAATCTAAATGAAAAGATGGTACAAGTGTTATCATGACACGTGGGCTATAACACAATGGACCGTGTGACAAAGAAGAAAGGAGAGAAAGAAGAGGAAGAAAATGGAACTACCTGTAACATTACGTGATAGTCACTGGTAAGTATCACTTGACAATTCAGGTGAAAAAGGATTCCTTTATTAAAGGGTTCTCAGTCGCCTCAGGATCATGAAATACTAGGGTAAATGATATGAGAATGGGTAAGAAGCACCACTAAAGGAAATATGAGATGCAGGACATATATCTATAAACCCCTGAACTACATGATAGAAATAAAAAGAAGAAAAAAGAAAAAAAAGAAGAAAGAAGAAGAACACATAGAATGCGGAAAGAGAATGGGTACAACTACCTGAGTTACTGCAGGGAGGCCCCTGGTAGGTATTGTGAGGGTTAGTGGAATTCCTTCACTGAAGGGTTCTCAGTTGCCTCAGGTTCGTGAAAAATGCTATAGACAAATAATGCCTGGAGAAAAGGGGTTCATATACAGCGAATAATGGTAATACAAGGTACATGTGTCCCATGTAATAGTATAAATATATATATATTGTACTAAGCTCTACACCAGAAATAGAAAGTAGTCCCTCTGCCTTCTGTCTAGGTGCCCTGAGTTATGTCCTGTAAACTGTCACAGTGACCTAGACACACATGTGTAGTAGGGGAATATCCCTGCTGAGATGCCAGTGCTAGAGCACTCGTTTGCTGTGGAGTTGAACGCTATGTGAGCAGTTCTTACCTTCAATGAGCAGAAGTCTCTTTTTTCAGATTTCAATATCTCTGTGGGTATCTGGCAGAAATATGGAATACTCTTTACTGCTAAGACCCTGTACACCACTCCCACTAAAGGGGGCTTTACACGCTGCGACATCGCTAATGCGGAGTCGTTGGGGTCACGGAATTTGTGACGCACATCCGGCCGCATTAGCGATGTTGCTGCGTGTGATACCGATGAGCGATTTTGCATCGTTGCAAAAACGTGCAAAATCGCTCATCGGTGACATGGGTCTCCATTCTCGATTATCGTTACTGCAGCAGTAACGATGTAGTTCGTCGCTCCTGCGGTAGCACACATCGCTCCGTGTGACACCGCAGAAACGAGGAACCTCTCCTTACCTGCCTCCCAGCCGCTATGAGGAAGGAAGGAGGTGGGCGGGATGTTCCGGCCACTCATCTCCGCCCCTCCGCTGCTATTGGGCGGTCGCTCAGTGACGTCGCTGTGACGCCGCACGGACCGCCCCCTTAGAAAGGAGGCGGTTCGCCGGACACAGCGACGTCGCCGGGCAGGTAAGTATGTGTGACGGGTCTGGTCGGTGTTGTGCGGCATGGGCAGCGATTTGCCCGTGTCGCGCAACAGATGGGGGCGGGTACCCACACTAGCGATATCGGGACCGATATCGCAGTGTGTAAACTAGCCTTTAGTCACATGACCAAGACTGTATCTGTGTCCCTACAACACACTTGAGACAAATGTGTGTGTGAGCCTGCATTGTGGGGTATATATAATATATTATAGAGCTGGGAAGGATCATTCTAAGCAGTGAGCTGTTCCAGTATTTGTAGGAAAATACCCAGTAGAAGCATCAAACACAGCACCAATACCTCCCATCAGTATTCCACCACAGTGCCATGTAACCCATGCCCTACACTCCCATCTACACCAATACTATACAGGCACAAACTAGTATATCTGACTAAAAGCCCCCAAAATATGAAGAACGGCCTATAGTTGAGTGTGGATATAAAATCTATGTGAGCAGAGCTAGAATAGAAATCACTGATCGCATTGAAGTCATTCTGACCATAAATCACCATGATATCAAGGTGAGGAGTTGTGTGTTACTGCTGGGAGGAAAGGGTTAACAGTGGAATATTAAGGTGCATTTCTGTGTGCAGTGTTACTAGTCAATGTAACAATTCAGTATGAGCTGCTCTTGGTGCCGGGGGAGGGAGATGCTCTCCTGAGCAAGATAGATGGGGAATGAACATGATATCTATATAGTGTAAGGCAGGGGGTCTCAAACCAGGTGATCATGTCTGATCAACTGGTTACATTATGTCTGATTACCTTGTCTAACAGTTTTTTCTCCCCTTTCTTTACCTTCCAGGTTCCCATAGTCACGTGAAATATCCCTGTTGCACTTGATTACGGCTCACTATTCACTATAGGATGTCTTATATCTAACATCACACTCTCACCCATCAGCACTCTATAGGTTTGTATAAGGTATGCGCTTACACATCCGGTCCTCCATAGGTATTTCCACTTATGTAACACTATCCCTATGATCACTCATAACTCATACCCTTGTAGTCAATTACAGCCTCCTCTCTCCCCCCCTCCCCTTCTCCCTTTCCATCTATAATTTTGCCAGTACAATATTAGTTTACATTAGGCACACACTCACATATTCCTTTCCTTAGTGATTTATTGTAATTCACATTCACATACAATTCTCTATGCCTGCCCCATTACTACATTCATACCTACTTGACCCTATCCTGATACCCCTTGTCTCACCTTGTTGGTCCCTACACCTGTTATCATGTCCTTTCCTGTGTCTGTCTTGTCACACAACACATTTTAGCATATAACTTGTGCTCCTTATTACCTGTCCTGCCTATTAGAATTATGTCCATTATGTCCATGCATGGCCCAATGAATCAAGTCTGTACTTCATATTCATGGTTTAAGCCTTTGGGTTCCAATGTGCCCAGAGTATATATCCAGAAAGATTCCCTTTCTTTGAGCTTCCTAATTCTATTGCCTCCTCTGCGTATGGCTTGGACATGTTCGATGACTTGGAATGTTAATTGGATCACTGTGTGATTATGCGTCACAAAATGGTGTGGGACTGGTAATAGAATCTGCTTACAATGTATTGTTGACTTGTGTTTAGCTCAAAGAAAGAGAATCTTTCTGGATATGTACTCTGGGCACATTAGAACCCAAGGGCTTAAACCGTGAATATGAAGTAAAGACTTGATTCATTGGGCCGTGCACCATGTCACCAAGTGTCCAATTGCATTGTCCAATGGCTCACAATGGTTATGCGTTTTCATTGGATGGATAATCGAAGCCATGTTTTTTTCCTTTCTGTTGGGTTTGTTGTGTGAGTAGCCTATAGGATTAAGTTGGTTACCGCAGGCAGTGGATTTAACTTCCTGTCTTTGGTCCAGTGGTAGATGGATTGTCTGGTCTATGAGCTGTTATTGGTTTGAATGCAGGTGAATGCCCATGGGCTGCTTATGACTGTGTAAAATAGTATTGATTCATGATGGACTACATGTAGATATCTTCAGTCTTTCTATCCACATCATTTAAATGAACATTATCCATGCAGCTTGAAATCCATCCAATAAGAGAAGCAACCTTGTACAACCAATCTGATAAGGGCACAGTATATCCTAAGGGAAGGTTATGGCGGATGCAGGAAGATGCGCACTACACCCTACCATGCTCAAACCAATGGTTATCAACCTGTTCAGGACTTTACCCCATATTCCAGATGTGGCCTTACAAGTGATTTATAGAGGGTTAACAATACGTTGGGATCACCGGATCTAATCTCCCTTTTTATACACCCTAAAATCTTGTTTGCTTTAGAATAAACAATAACATCATAAAGGTATAAGATGACGCCATTATTAGCGTCACCATACCGCTACTCTGCCTTCTAAAACGGTCTCTGCTCAAAACCAAACATGATGCATTGCAGGCGGAGCGCGATGAGTTGCAGCAAGAAACAGTAGTGGGTGTGGGTGATAACACACAGCCCAGCCTCGTCTCATCACAACGTGCAGTGGAGGACTATGACGAGGAGGAGGATGAAGACATGGAGCAAATCTCCGGCCAAATTGAGGATATGACATGCACACCAGTCATATCCTCGGTTCAGCGTGGCTGGCCAGAGGACAGGGTAGATGAGGAGGAGGAGGAGGAGGAGGAGGAGGACAGCATGTTCAGTCAACGTGTTGGTCAGGCTACTGAAGTCCTGGCTGTTAAGAGTCTGGCGCACATGGCTGACTTTATGGTAAGCTGCCTGTCTCGTGACCCTCGCGTTAAGAACATCTTGGCCGACAATCATTACTGGTTGGTAACACTGTTAGACCCACGCTACAAGGAGAACTTTATGTCTCTTATTCCCGAGGCGGAGAGGTCAACCAAAATGCAGCAGTTCCGGAAGGCCATAGTCACGGAAGTAGGCAAAGCATTCCCCTCACAAAACGCTAGCGGCATAGGTCAGGAATCAGTGGACAACCAAGGCGTACAGCCGAGAGAGGCACAAGTCCAATCCGCCAGAGGTAGGGGAACAGTCTTTAAGATGTGGGACAGTTTTCTCAGCCCCTCACGTACCACAGCCCCTGAGGTGCGGGGTAGTGCCACAAGAAATCCTAAGTTTGCCCAGATGCTCAAGGAGTACCTTGCAGATCGAACAACTGTACTCCGACATTCCTCTGTGCCTTACAATTATTGGGTATCCAAGGTGGACACGTGGCATGAATTGGCTCTCTACGCCTTGGAAGTCCTGGCCTGCCCTGCCGCTAGCGTTTTGTCAGAGCGTGTTTTTAGTGCCGCAGGTGGAATCATTACAGATAAACGCACCCGCCTGTCAACTGAAAATGCTGACAGGCTGACTCTGATCAAGATGAACAAGGGTTGGATTGGGCCAGACTTCACCACACCACCAGCAAATGAGAGCGGAATTTAAAGTTTGTAACGGGAATTTGCCATGTACCTCCAGTCACCCATGGGTACACACTTCTGGACTTTGGATAATCGCTGGACTGCTCCTCCTTCTCCTCATGCGCCACCATGATGACCGTTACAAGAGTTAGGCCTTTGTTTCAGGTATACCCCCAGTGGTAATTTTTTTCGCCCATTCTTTGCAGAATGGACATTACAACGACAGGAGACCCGCTCCTTTGCAATGGGAACAATGTTTTGAGGCCCTCATGCACGTCTCTATGCAGGGACAACGTGGAGCCTCCCAATTTTTGGCTGCCCTGCCAAAGGGCTATACTATAATACACCCACTTCCTGACAATGGACACTTAATGTTTTGAGGCCCTCATGCACGTCCCTATCCAGGGACAACGTGGAGCCTCCCAATTTTTGGCTGCCCTGCCAAAGGGCTATACTACAAAAGACCCACTTCCTGACAATGGACACTTAATGTTTTGAGGCCCTCATGCACGTCTCTATCCAGGGACAACGTGGAGCCTCCCAATTTTTGGCTGCCCTGCCTAAGGGCTATACTATAATACACCCACTTCCTGACAATGGACACTTAATGTTTTGAGGCCCTCATGCACGTCTCTATCCAGGGACAACGTGGAGCCTCCCAATTTTTGGCTGCCCTGCCAAAGGGCTATACTACAAAAGACCCACTTCCTGACAATGGACACTTAATGTTTTGAGGCCCTCATGCACGTCTCTATCCAGGGACAACGTGGAGCCTCCCAATTTTTGGCTGCCCTGCCTAAGGGCTATACTATAATACACCCACTTCCTGACAATGGACACTTAATGTTTTGAGGCCCTCATGCACGTCTCTATCCAGGGACAACGTGGAGCCTCCCAATTTTTGGCTGCCCTGCCAAAGGGCTATACTATAATACACCCACTTCCTGACAATGGACACTTAATGTTTTGAGGCCCTCATGCACGTCTCTATCCAGGGACAACGTGGAGCCTCCCAATTTTTGGCTGCCCTGCCAAAGGGCTATACTACAAAAGACCCACTTCCTTCCAATGGGCACTTCAGGTTTACAGGCCCTCATGCACGTCTCTATCCAGGGACAACGTGGAGCCTCCCAATTTTTGGCTGCCCTGCCTAAGGGCTATACTATAATACACCCACTTCCTGACAATGGACACTTAATGTTTTGAGGCCCTCATGCATGTCTCTATCCAGGGACAACGTGGAGCCTCCCAATTTTTGGCTGCCCTGCCAAAGGGCTATACTACAAAAGACCCACTTCCTTCCAATGGGCACTTCAGGTTTACAGGCCCTCATGCACGTCTCTATCCAGGGACAACGTGGAGCCTCCCAATTTTTGGCTGCCCTGCCAAAGGGCTATACTACAAAAGACCCACTTCCTTCCAATGGGCACTTCAGGTTTACAGGCCCTCATGCACGTCTCTATCCAGGGACAACGTAGAGCCTCCCAATTTTTGGCTGCCCTGCCTAAGGGCTATACTATAATACACCCACTTCCTGACACTGGACACTTAATGTTTTGAGGCCCTCATGCACGTCTCTATCCAGGGACAACGTGGAGCCTCCCAATTTTTGGCTGCCCTGCCTAAGGGCTATACTACAATAGACCCACTTCCTTACAATGGGCACTTCAGGTTTACAGGCCATCATGCACGTCTGTATGCAGGGGCATTGGTGAACCTCACAATTTTGGACTGCCCTGGCAAAGGAAAATACTACAAAGACTCAGTTCCTCAAAATGGGCACATTAGACTCAGAGGCCTTTATGTACGTCTCTTCTCAGGGACATCGGAGTGCCACACAATGTTTTACGTAAAATCTTTCATGTATTGATCTCAAAAAGTAACATACATTAGCTCTATCTCACTATTGGGTATGTGCCCTTAACATTTCCGCTATGAAAAATCATTTTGGTGTCATTTTGGAAGGTTTTCTGGTGAGTCCGTAAAAATGGCGTAAAACGTGGACAAAATTATTCACAGCTGTGACTTTTGAGTGATAAATGCTTCAAGGGGTCTTCCCCATGCTGTTGCCATGTCATTTGAGCACTCTTCGGAGACTTTTGTGCCATTTTTAGGGTTTCTACATGCTGCCGGTGGTCATTTCACAAAAATACTCGGGTCTCCCATAGGATAACATTGGGCTCGGTGCTCGGGCCGAGTACACGAGTATCTTGGGAGGCTCGGCCCGAGCTTCGAGCACCCGAGCTTTTTAGTACTCGCTCATCACTACTAATAAACCTAAAAAATAAAAATAAATTGAATAAAAATCATGAATGTTGTGTTATAACAGGAAATTCGGTGTAAGAATGAATATCCGGGATGAGAGTTCAGCGAATGAGTTATAGAAATTGTTACAAAAAGGAGTGTGTACGGTTTATGCGTAAATTTTCAGAATGCGTACATGAAAATTATATGTATGTGAGAATGTCCCCCATGCTTTGTAAAAAGTTATTTATGAAAATGTAAATAAAATATATAAAAATGCCTAATTATTTATAATTTATGAGAAAGATATATATGTATGGAAGAATGTTATAAGGTGTCCAAGAACCATAAAGAAAAAGGGTGCATATATAATGTTAGAGGTCTAGAGTTCCACCAGGCTATATCACCCCTAAAGAAATAGAAAGAAGACCTTACTACCTGTGTACCCCAAAAAAAGCTATATTTCTTAGCCAGGATTATGGTGGAGATATGCACAAGTGAAATAAGAATATAAAGTAATACAATAAGATTATAAAACCAATATGTGTGCATTCATGCACCACCCGGTACGCTACCCTTGCCAAATTGTTCACTCTAGATCCCCACACGATCCATGAAGCCGTTCCCCCGGTCACACCGCCTGCTGCCGGTTCCCACTCATCCCTGGGGGAGTTAGGCGAGTGGTATCGAGAGCTACATGTCGGCACTGATGATACCCCCATACACCACAAGGAAGGGGTATACCGGGTGGTACAGGAGTATGAGCGGGTTTTTAGCAAGCACCCTCTAGATTTTGGGCAGATTAAAGGGGTTCAACACCACATCCCTACCGGTACACACTCCCCTATTAAAGAGAGATACAGGCCTATTCCCCCTGCGCACTACCAATGCGCCAAAGACATGTTGAGGAACATGAAGGAGGCAGAGGTTATTAGGGACAGCTGTAGTCCCTGGGCCGCTCCGTTGGTGCTGGTTAAGAAGAAGGATGGCACCATGCGGATGTGTGTGGATTACCGGAAGATTAACCAGATAACGCATAAGGATGCTTACCCTCTGCCCCGCATCAAAGAGTCCCTGGCCTCGCTGAGAACCGCTAACTACTTCTCCACCCTTGACCTCACCAGCGGGTACTGGCAGGTGGCCGTGGCACCGGAAGACCGAGAGAAGACTGCCTATGGGACCGTTTTGCTGTACTTGGATGATGTGATTGTGTACTCACAGACGTATGAAGCCCACCTGGAGCACCTAGCCGAGGTGTTCGCGTCCCTTGCCAAGTATGGGATGAAGTTGAAGCCCTCAAAGTGTCATCTGCTGAAACCCAGAGTGCAGTACCTAGGACATGTGGTTGGTGCGGAAGGTGTCGCCCCCAACCCCGAGAAGATCACCGCCATCCAAGACTGGCCGAGACCGACCACAGTGAGGGAAGTGAGGCAGTTTCTGGGCCTGGTGGGATATTACCGTCGCTTCATTAAGGGGTACACAAAGATGGCTGCCCCCATGCAAGACCTCCTCGTAGGACAGACCAAGGGTGGTAGATCCCTAGTAGCCCCATTGGTGTGGGAAGAAAAGCATGAGGAATCCTTCCGCCAGCTGAGAACAGCCCTGACCGGAGAGGAAATCCTAGCGTACCCTGACTACAGCCGCCCATTCATCCTCTACACCGACGCCAGCAATGTGGGCTTGGGGGCTGTTCTATCCCAGGTCCAAGACAGAAGGGAAAAGGTAATAGCTTATGCTAGCCGAAAACTCCGACCGACTGAGAGGAACCCTGAGAACTACATCTCCTTCAAGCTTGAGCTCTTGGCACTGGTGTGGGCTATCACCGAGCGTTTCCGCCATTACCTGGCAGCAGCCAAGTTCACCGCGTACACAGACAATAACCTGCTGACCCATCTAGATACGGCCAAGCTGGGCGCGTTGGAGCAGCGGTGGGTGACCAGGTTAGCCAACTACGATTTCACCATCAAGTACCGGGCCGGCCGTACCAACGTCAATGCCAATGCACTCTCCCGGATGCCCCACCTGTCGGAAGAGGGGCCAGAGGATGATGACCTCGAAGAGATCGAGTTGCCTGCATTTCACCGGCCATTCACTGAGAAGGTGCACGTCTACCAACAACGGGTGAACCTGGATCCGCTGCCCCGACAGGACTGGCAGGAAGCTCAGGACCAGGCACCTGCTGTCCGCCTGGTCAAGACTCTAGTGGAACAGGGTTCTGCTGGGATAGACCCTGCTGCCCCTGCCGAAGCCCAACGTCTGTGGCAAGAACGGACCCGGCTATACCTACACCAGGGGAAGTTGTATCGCGAGCTGATTAATCCAAAGACTCACGAGAAGATCCGCCAGCTGGTGATTCCCCAGGCTAAAGTGCCCACCGTCCTGCAAGCATACCATGATGGTGCAGTGCACTTCGGGTGGAAGAAGCTAGAGATGTTGTTAAGAGAGCGGTTCTATTGGAGTGGAATGCGGGAATCTGTGGAGGCCTGGTGCCGAGAATGTGGCCCTTGCGCATTGAGAAGGAAGGACGAGGCCAGCCAGAAGGCACCCCTACACCCGATCATTACACACCAACCGCTGGAGCTGGTTCCCCTTGACCATGTAAAGCTCACCCCCAGCCGAAGTGGGTACACCTACGCTCTGACCATCGTAGACCACTACTCGAGGTTCCTGGTGGTTGTCCCAGTTAAGGACTTAACCGGCCGCACCGCTGCTAAGGCTTTCCAGGCTTATTTCTGTTGACCGCATTGGTACCCGGAGAGGGTGCTTACCGACCAGGGTCCGGCCTTTGAAGCAGAGGTATTCCAGGAATTCTGCCAGTTGTACGGCTGCAAGAAAATCCGGACCACGCCTTACCACGCCCAAACCAATGGCATTTGTGAAAAGATGAACCACTTGGTCCTGGGCCTCCTCAAGACGTTACCACTGGAAGAGCGGAACCTGTGGCTGGAGAAGCTACCTGACCTGGTCGATATGTACAACAACATCCCTTCCAGCTCTACGAAATGCACTCCAGCATACCTGATGAGAGCTCGTCCCGGCCGGCTACCAGTGGATCTGGAAATGGGCTTGGAAGCTTCAGAAGCACTCCTGTCGACAGCTGAATGGGACACTCGGCGGAGGACACAGTACCGACAGGTCCAGGAGTATGTTGAAAAGAACTTGTGCCGGAGTCGGGGACAACAGGAGCAGTGCTTCAACAAGAAGGCGCCTGCCGGTTCCTTCCAACCTGGGGATGTAGTGCTGAAGCGGAAAAGAAGGGCCCACAAGCTGGATGATCAATGGGAAAAAACCCCGTATGTAGTCCAGCCCACAGGATGGGAGAATGGGAAGGCCTACCAGATCAGCCGTGACCAGGGGGGGACTTTGGCCACGGTTTCCCGAGACCACCTGAAGAAGTGCCCACCAGCATTGAGAGTAGCGGATGAGGCTCCAGTTCCCAGTCCAGTGGAGAAGGAAAAAGAGGTAATCCACACCATGATGGGTGATTTTCCAGCAGACTGGCCTACACAGAACGGTGCGGTGATCCTTCCAGTGATACTGTTCCCACAACCCGTGGATGAAGAAATGATGGAAACGGTTAACCGCGAGCCAGTGCCCAGGGATGTACCTGTACCCAGCTCCCCTACGCCTCCGCCTGCCCCACATGATAGCAGGGAGGAGGAACTGACTGTTCCCTCTGCCCCACTGCCTGTCACCACTGACACCGGACCCCGAAGGTCCACTCGCTCCAACCTAGGTAGACCCCCACTTAGGTACAGGGAAACTACTCTTTAAAAGGGGGGGGCTTTATGTGTTGAGTGTACCAGTTTGAAAGTTTTAAATGATAAGTAAAGATGATCAACCTCTATAAATCACTTGTAAGGCTACATCTGGAATATGGGAACCAGTTTTGGGCTCCACATTTTAAAAAGGACATTCAGAAGTTAGAGTCAGTTCAAAGGTGGGCAACTAGACTACTACAAGGAATGGAAGGCCTCCCATATGATGACAAGTTGAAAAAGTTATTAAGTGATTATTGGCTGCAATGGGGCTTTCTGGCTGGTGCCAGCCTCTCTTCTTAGCACACAGGAACCACAATCCCTACACCATGCTTCAATGGATTCTCTCATCCCAGCCCAGTAAAACTACATATTTTACACAGTCATAAGCAGCCCATGGGCATTCACCTGCATTCAAACCAATAACAGCTCATAGACCAGACAATCCATCTACCACTGGACCAAAGACAGGAAGTTAAATCCACTGCCTGCGGTAACCAACTTAATCCTATAGGCTACTCACACAACAAACCCAACAGAAAGGAAAAAAACATGGCTTCGATTATCCATCCAATGAAAACGCATAACCATTGTGAGCCATTGGACAATTCAATTGGACACATGGTGACATGGTGCACGGCCCAATGAATCAAGTCTTTACTTCATATTCACGGTTTAAGCCCTTGGGTTCTAATGTGCCCAGAGTACATATCCAGAAAGATTCTCTTTCTTTGAGCTAAACACAAGTCAACAATACATTGTAAGCAGATTCTATTACCAGTCCCACACCATTTTGTGACGCATAATCACACAGTGATCCAATTAAGATTCCAAGTCATCGAACATGTCCAAGCCATACGTAGAGGAGGCAATAGAATTTGGAAGCTCAAAGAAAGGGAATCTTTCTGGATATATACTCTGGGCACATTGGAACCCAAAGGCTTAAACCATGAATATGAAGTACAGACTTGATTCATTGGGCCATGCATGGACATAATGGACATAATTCTAATAGGCAGGACAGGTAATAAGGAGCACAAGGGATATGCTAAAATGTGTTGTGTGACAAGACAGACACAGGAAAGGAGATGATAACAGGTGTAGGGACCAACAAGGTGAGACAAGGGGTATCAGGATAGGGTCAAGTAGGTATGAATGTAGTAATGGGGCAGGCATAGAGAATTGTATGCGAATGTGAATTACAATAAGTCACTAAGGAAAGGAATATGTGAGTGTGTGCCTAATGTAAACTAATATTGTACTGGCAAAATTATAGATGGAAAGGGAGAAGGGGAGAGGGGAGAGAGGAGGCTGTAATTGACTACAAGGGTATGAGTTATGAGTGATCATAGGGATAGTGCTACATAAGTGGAAATACCTATGGAGGACCGGATGTGTAAGCGCATACCTTATACAAACCTATAGAGTGCTGATGGGTGAGAGTGTGATGTTAGATATAAGACATCCTATAGTGAATAGTGAGCCGTAATCAAGTGCAACAGGGATATTTCACGTGACTATGGGAACCTGGAAGGTAAAGAAAGGGGAGAAAAAACTGTTAGACAAGGTAATCAGACAAACATGACAAATAAAAAACAAGGAAGAATGGAACTCCATACATACTGGAACCATATATAGTGTGAACACGAAAAAGAACCGGGCGTTAGAAAAAATGTGCACGGCCCAATGAATCAAGTCGGTTCTTCATATTCATGGTTTAAGCCCTTGGGTTCCAACGTGCCCAGAGTATATATCCAGAAAGATTCCCTTTCTTTGAGCTTCCTAATTCTATCGCCTCCTCTGCGTATGGCTGGGACATGTTCGATGACTTGGAATCTTAATTGGGCCACTGTGCGATTATGCGTCACAAAATGGTGTGGGACTGGTAATAGAATCTGCTTACAACGTATTGTTGACTTGTGCTTAGCACAAAGAAAGGGAATCTTTCTGGATATGTACTCTGGACACATTAGAACCCAAGGGCTTAAACCGTGAATATGAAGTACAGACTTGATTCATTGGGCCGTGCACCATGTCACCATGTGTGCAATTGCATTGTCCAATGGCTCACAATGGTTATGCGTTTTCATTGGATGGATAATCGAAGCAATGTTTTTTTCCTTTCTCTTGGGTTTGTTGTGTGAGTAGACTATAGGATTAAGTTAGTTACCGCAGGCAGTGGATTTAGCTTCCTGTCTTTGGTCCAGTGGTAGATTGATTGTTTGGTCTATGAGCTGTTATGGGTTTTAATCCAGGTGAATGCCCATGGGCTGCTTATAACTGTGTGAAATATGTAGTTTTACTGGGCTGGGATGAGAGAATCCATCGAAGCATGGTGTAGGGATTGTGGTTCCTGTGTGCTAAGAAGAAAGGCTGGCACCAGCCAGAAAGCCCCATTACAGCCAATAATCAACCGCTAGCCGCTGGAACTCGTTGCTCTAGATCATGTCAAACTCACACCAAGCAGGAATAGATACATTAGCCCACCATCCCACCCAAAGAGCAACTTCTGCTGCGCAGCTGGCTTTCTAGGCAGCAGCGCTATCGTGATGTCAGCGGGGGACATTGTGACAAGCCAGTGTTCCGTCACTTCATGTTGTGCACTGTTCAAACGGAAAATACATCAACAGGCAGACTACAGAAAAGCTTACTAACAAAGGTTAGAGAGGGGCTTTCTCAGAGGGCTTTTTACAGTTTGTCTATTCCCAATTAGCCGTTTAAGTATGCTTAATGAAAGTACTAATTCTTTCATAGGCCGCCCATTCTTAGTATTTGACGTTCCTTATATTGCGGTATCAGGCTTCGCAGCAGGTTGCAAAACATTCATCACCCATGACTGTCCCCAATTGGGCTCAGAAGCTAAATGTCTATCATGACCTCTCTTTTTGAAAGTCCAAGAGCAAGCAAACTCTTCCTCCAGGAGAGGGAGCCAACAGATCACTAAAGACATCATCATTGCTCAAAGAAAACACCGAAAAACAATGGAAGCTTTAATTGGAGTGGAATCTGATAGACAGCACCTGATGCCAAGTCTGCATCTTCTAACACCTGCAGTCACTGCAGCAGCTGAATCCAATGTGTCCAAAAGGGATCTATTCTATTCAATTGCAAATGATCTAGATAAGACTGAGAATAAGATACTGCACGGGACATAGCAGAGTTGGTCAAGTTGAGTGGAGATGAGTTTGCTATTTGGCACAGCTTTTGCATCAATAAAGCAAGTAAAAGGTGTGAAAGATAAAAAAAAGGGTGAAAGTGTGAAAAGTGAATTGGCCAAATTGAGGTGCATATAAAGTTTTTGCTTTCTTTCAATTCACTAATGGGGCTCATTTGAATCAGGTGAATTGAGTTCTGCTTTTGGAAACTGGGTTAAGAAGGGGTGCACCGGTCCTGGAGGTACTGCAATACCAGGTCAATGCGTGGAGTGGACAGAGCAAGATTTTTTCCATCTCCTTGTTCTAAAAATCCATTTAATATATGGTCCCCAGAGAGGGGACGTATCAGATATTAAACTGATAAGAACAGATTTAATTTTTTTTTTTTTCTGTTTATCAGTAGGACTTCAAAATAACAAAGGTGATCGCCTCCCGTTGCCTGGGAACCGTCCAGGCACAAGAGGGCTATGTGTCACCAGAAGGCGCACACACTTCCTCAAGGCCGGCAGACGTGCAATCCCAGGCACCTTCCAGTACCGACCAAGGTAGCGTCCTCCGAAACTACACTTGATCTTAGCCAAAAGGCCGAGAAGCTATAACCCGAATTGGTTACGGCCTTGAGTGGCACCCTGGCCTATACCGGACACATCTTAGGGAGAGGGAGACAAACCCACGCCTACAGAAGACATTTTGTCACCCAAGCCAACCCTTGAAAAGGCTGTTTTGCAGAGCAAAAACAAGAAGAATGGTGCTTTTTGCAGCCGCCGCCCACTGCAATGAATCTGAATAACTCCTCCTTTTGGACACAAGCACCTCCCCTCCCCCTTGCAGTCTTTCCAATTCATGATACAAAAAGACGGACGGACAGGACAGGACAGGACAGGCTGCCTGACTTTCCGTCACTGCCACCCTTTGCCATCCTTGTCCGTAGAAAGCCCTTTCATCATCCCCAAACCCTAATCTTTTCCCTTCCCTTCCCAGATGCGTCTCACTCCCTTTCATTAGGAAGTGAGCGCAGCCTTTTCTCCGTTCTGCACATGCGCGACGTTAAACACAAATGCGCAGGCGTGTGCGTTCCATTAGCCTCACTGCATTCCACTCCCATACAGGAAGTGGGCGCAGCTATTACTACGGTCGCACATAAAAGAACCCACGGCCACCACTGCACACAGCTGACTCCACCACAGGACACCCACTTCTACACCAACGCAGGTAAGACAGGATCGGCACCTCTATGCTCCCGTTACAATCAGGCTCAGTCACCATGTGATAACGCTCTCAACTCTTTAGTTGCAGGCTCCCCTTGCTTCACCTCCACTGGCTGTGCTGCCATTTCCTCTCCCACCTGGAAGGTATACTTTATTCCACTATTTTCCTGTTTCTCTCTTCCCCCTTTTCCCATAACCTACTTTTATCTGCATTTGTGGGGTATCTATATGCTATTTACATCATAGTTTTATTCATTAATATGGAAGGGAAGAGTGCCCATGAGAGTGTTGAACTGCGGAGAGCAAGAGATTAAGCTGCTCCGATTTGCCACCATTGATAAGCTGTTCTCAGTAGATACACATGCTATCCAAACAGCAGCATCCACCATTGCTTCAGCCCACCCATTCAGTGACAGCTCACCAAGTCAGCCAGAGGAGTGGTGTAAGGAATTACACGTAGGCACTGACTCCACACCTTCACATCACAAGAAGGGGGTCTACAGGCTAGTGCAAGAATACGAGCAAGTCTTCAGCAAACATCCGCTAGACTTTTGAAGAATAAAAGGGGTCAAACACTACATCCCCACAAGTGCACACCCACCCATCAAAGAGAGATATAAGCCAAAACTACCTGCACATTACCAGTGTACCAAGGACATGTTGAGCAACATGAAGGAGGCTGGGGTTATCCGTGACAGTTGTAGCCTCTGGGCAGCTCCGTTGGTCCTGTTAAAGAAGAAGGACAGCACCACTCCCCTGTATTGAGGAATAGCTAGCTGCATTGAGAACTGCAAATTATTTTTCTACCCTTGATCTCACTAGTCGCTATTGGCAAGTGTCCGTTGCTGAGGCAGACCGGGAGAAGACCGCCTTTGCCACCCCGATGGGTCTCTGCGAGTTCAAAAGCATGCCCTTCGAGCTGTGCAATTTGCCAGGAACCTTCCAGAGGCTGATGGAATGCTGCTTGGGACACCGAAACTTTGAAACGGTACTGCTATACCTTTATGATGTTATTGTTTATTCTAAAGCAAACAAGATTTTAGGGTGTATAAAAAGGGAGATTAGATCCGGTGATCCCAACGTATTGTTAACCCAATATAAATCACTTGTAAGGCCACATCTGGAATATGGGGTAAAGTCCTGAGCAGGTTGATAACCATTGGTTTGAGCATGGTAGGGTGTAGTGCGCATCTTCCTGCATCGGTAAAAGCTGCAGAAGTCCTTGAAGATTTCCGCTTCAAAGGCAGTGCCTTGATCTGTGAGGACTCTCTCTGAGTAGCCATGAGGTCTGCATAAGTGTGCTTGGAAGACCTTCGCTGCAGTATGGGCCATTAGATCTTTGACTTGTACCACAACCATAAATCTCGAGTAGTTGTCTACCATCGTAAGTGCATACGTGAGCTCGCCTCGATATTCTGCAACAAAACTCCCTTTTTCGATTTCAGTTTCAGCAAACACTCCTCTTCCTGTAGAAAATATTTATCATTACCTAAGACAGTCATTCTAATGCATGACAATATTAAGGCAATTTAGTTAAAACTTGTTTTAACTCACCTTTAAGGGGATTGATGTATTTCATGGTCAATCCAGGTTTGTCAGGGATGGCACTGACATAATGTATGGCGTCTTTTTCGGGCGTTATCCTTTGCCTTTTCATTGTGAAAATCCAGTTGCCTATATCAAAGCAAATTCTACTACTTGTAAAGTATGCAGAAAATGAAATGTAGAACATATAACATCAACTGCTTAGGAACGCATCATAGGTTAGTACTTAAAAGGATATTGTCATGTTCTAGTCATAATGCAAGCTGGACATTTTTCATGTTACCCTGTAATCGCCGGCCTGTTCTAATGCTCACAAGCCAAGATATAGGCTCAGCTGCTAAGGCTTCCCTCTGCCTTCTGAATGAAACTTGAATATGTCTGGCTCACTGTGTATATAGCAGGTGCTCAGAAAAAATAAGAGTCAATTCAATAGAAATAGCTCTGGCACACTATAGTGATCAATAACGTAAGAAAAGAACTCTTGGAATGCTGAAAATTCTTTATTTGTGCAAAAGGATAATTCATCCAACGTTTCGACCTTGTTTTTAGGTCTTTATCAAGGATAAAGTTATCTAAGATCATAAAGGGTTACAAAACCATATAAACACGTAATTAGTACATAGTACAACATAACAGTACAATATATTGCTACTTGAGAGTACAATGGGTCAAATAACCATGATGCACATACAAAAAATTTTTCCAAAGCCATAGTGAAAACATTTGTACTGAGGAAAGAAAATTTCCACATGACCTATCTGGAGAAACATTCTGGATCAAACAACCAAAAATAGTCAAGCAGGTAAATACACACCTATATGGATAACAGGATGATATGTGTTCAATTGTATAGCGTCATTGCCATTAAGGTACAAATGGAAAACTTGCAATCCTATATAGTGAAGGAAATGAACACATATCATATCAAAGAACACAGGAACATGGGTGTGAGAAAAACCTCAATGTTTATACTTTGTTCTTTATAATGGTGTGAACATGTATATGTCTCAGTACCTTATGCACTTGAGAATTCTAGTGAGTAGATGATGAAAGCCTATTTCAGAACTGGAATCGGTAAATAATTGTAGGTGGAATCTAAATGAAAAGATGGTACAAGTGTTATCATGACACGTGGGCTATAACACAATGGACCGTGTGACAAAGAAGAAAGGAGAGAAAGAAGAGGAAGAAAATGCAACTACCTGTAACATTACGTGATAGTCACTGGTAAGTATCACTTGACAATTCAAGTGAAAAAGGATTCCTTTATTAAAGGGTTCTCAGTCGCCTCAGGATCATGAAATACTAGGGTAAATGATATGAGAATGGGTAAGAAGCACCACTAAAGGAAATATGAGATGCAGGACATATATCTATAAACCCCTGAACTACATGATAGAAATAAAAAGAAGAAAAAAGAAAAAAAAGAAGAAAGAAGAAGAACACATAGAATGCGGAAAGAGAATGGGTACAACTACCTGAGTTACTGCAGGGAGGCCCCTGGTTGGTATTGTGAGGGTTAGTGGAATTCCTTCACTGAAGGGTTCTCAGTTGCCTCAGGTTCGTGAAAAATGCTATAGACAAATAATGCCCGGAGAAAAGGGGTTCATATACAGCGAATAATGGTAATACAAGGTACATGTGTCACATGTAATAGTATATATATATATATTGTACTAAGCTCTACACCAGAAATAGAAAGTAGTCCATCTGCCTTCTGTCTAGGTGCCCTGAGTTATGTCCTGTAAACTGTCACAGCGACCCAGACACACATGTGTAGTAGGGGAATATCCCTGCTGAGATGCCAGTGCTAGAGCACACGTTTGCTGTGGAGTTGAACGCTATGTGAGCAGTTCTTACCTTCAATGAGCAGAAGTCTCTTTTTTCAGATTTAAATATCTCTGTGGGTATCTGGCAGAAATATGGAATACTCTTTACTGCTAAGACCCTGTACACCACTCCCACTAAAGGGGGCTTTACACGCTGCGACATCGCTAATGCGGAGTCGTTGGGGTCACGGAATTTGTGACGCACATCCGGCCGCATTAGCGATGTTGCTGCGTGTGACACCGATGAGCGATTTTGCATCGTTGCAAAAACGTGCAAAATCGCTCATCGGTGACATGGGTCTCCATTCTCGATTATCGTTACTGCAGCAGTAACGATGTAGTTCGTCGCTCCTGCGGCAGCACACATTGCTCCGTGTGACACCGCAGAAACGAGGAACCTCTCCTTACCTGCCTCAAAGCCGCTATGAGGAAGGAAGGAGGTGGGCGGGATGTTCCGGCCACTCATCTCCGCCCCTCCACTGCTATTGGGCGGTCGCTCAGTGACGTTGCTGTGACGCCGCACGAACCGCCCCCTTAGAAAGGAGGCGGTTCGCCGGTCACAGCGACGTCGCCGGGCAGGTAAGTATGTGTGACTGGTTCTGTTCGGTGTTGTGCAGCATGGGCAGCAATTTGCCCGTGTCGCGCAACAGATGGGGGCGGGTACCCACACTAGCGATATCAGGACCGATATCGCAGTGTGTAAAGTAGCCTTTAGTCACATGACCAAGACTGTATCTGTGTCCCTACAACACACTTGAGACAAATGTGTGTGTGAGCCTGCATTGTGGGGTATATATAATATATTATAGAGCTGGGAAGGATCATTCTAAGCAGTGAGCTGTTCCAGTATTTGTAGGAAAATACCCAGTAGAAGCCTCAAACACAGCACCAATACCTCCCATCAGTATCCCACCACAGTGCCATGTAACCCATGCCCTACACTCCCATCTACACCAATACTATACAGGCACAAACTAGTATATCTGACTAAAAACCCCCAAAATATGAAGAACGGCCTATAGTTGAGTGTGGATATAAAATCTATGTGAGCAGAGCTAGAATAGAAATCACTGATCGCATTGAAGTCATTCTGACCATAAATCACCATGATATCAAGGTGAGGAGTTGTGTGTTACTGCTGGGAGGAAAGGGTTAACAGTGGAATATTAAGGTGCATTTCTGTGTGCAGTGTTACTAGTCAATGTACAAATTGTCTCTCCAGTAAAGGAGACAAACTCTAGCACAGCACCACCTATTGGAAGTAGCGATCCTAAAAGTCACAAGTGGATTTTCAACAATCCATTGCAATATGACTCAGGATATATAAGCCAGATCAGAATCCCAATTTGCAGACACGGTGTTTCGGGGTGCTTGCCCCTCGTCAGTGCAAAGTATGGGGGTGTCAATGTAGTCATTGTAACAATTCAGTATGAGCTGCTCTTGGTGCCGGGGGAGGGAGATGCTCTCCTGAGCAAGATAGATGGGGAATGAACATGATATCTATATAGTGTAAGGCAGGGGGTCTCAAACTCGGCTGGGTGTATGGGCCGCACAGAGGAAAAAAATAATGTGGGGGGCTGCATTCTTTGCAGGACAAAGTGACATTTTTATTGGTACCATATATATATTTTTTTTTCACACACCTTTGGATGACTGATTTTCAACATTTTTCACTTGTTTATTATAACAAATGTGCACATTCTTTGGTTAAATCTAAAAAAAAAAAATTGATGTTAAAAAAAAGTTATGCCTTATTTTGTTTTTTTTACAGTTTATCCCTTTCTTTTAACTAATAGTGTTACAATTATGACGCTAGCGTTTTGTGAAGGGAATGCTTTGCCTACTTCCGTGACTATGGCCTTCCAGAACTGCTGCATTTTGGCTGACCTCTCCGCCTCGGGAATAAGAGACATAAAGTTCTCCTTGTAGCGTGGGTCTAACAGTGTTACCAACCAGTAATGATTGTCGGCCAAGATGTTCTTAACGCGAGGGTCACGAGACAGGCAGCTTACCATAAAGTCATCCATGTGCGCCAGACTCTTAACAGCCATCACTTCAATATCCAGACCAACACGATGACTGAACATGCTGTCCTCCTCCTTCTCCTCCTCCTCCTCCTCATCTACCCTGTCCTCTGGCCAGCCACGCTGAACTGAGCATATGACTGGTATGCATGTCATATCCTCAATTTGGTCGGAGAGTTGCTCCATGTCTTCATCTTCCTCCTCGTCATAGTCCTCCACTGCACGTTGTGATGAGACGAGGCTGGGCTGTGTGTTATCACCCACACCCACTACTGTTTCTTGCTCCAACTCATCGTGTTCCGCCTGCAATGCATCATGTTTGATTTTGAGCAGAGACCGTTTTAGAAGGCAGAGAAGCGGTATGGTGACGCTAATAATGGCGTCATCGCCGCTCACCATCTTGGTGGAGTCCTCAAAGTTTTGGAGGATGGTACATAGGTCGGACATCCATCTCCACTCCTCAGGTGTTATGTGTGGAGTTTGACCCATTTCCCGATGGCTTAGGTGATGCAGGTACTCAACAACTGCCCTCTTCTGCTCACATATCCTGATCAACATGTGCAGAGTTGAATTCCAATGCGTGGGGACATCACACACCAGTCTGTGAGCCGGAAGATGCAAATGACGCTGAAAGCCGGCAAGGCCGGCTGAAGCAGTAGGTGACTTTCGAAAATGTGCAGACAGGCGGCGAACTTTTACCAGCAGATCAGACAGCTCTGGGTATGAGTTTAGAAACCGCTGAACCACGAGGTTGAGCACATGGGCCACGCATGGAACATGTGTCAGCTGGCCTCGCCTCAAAGCCGCCACCAGGTTCCGGCCATTGTCACACACAACCTTTCCTGGCTTTAGGTTCAGAGGTGTGAGCCAGTGATCTGCATGCTGTTTTAGAGCTGTCCACACCTCTTCTGCATTGTGGGGTTTGTCACCTATGCAGATTAGCTGCAGCACAGCCTGTTGCCGCTTCGCCGAGGCAGTGCTGCAGTGCTTCCAGCTTGGGACTGGTGTGGAGGGTAAAGTGGATGAGGATGCGCAGGAGGAGGAGGAGGCTGAAGAGCATGACATTCCGGAGCTGTAGAGTGTGGGTGAAACCCTGACTGAGGTAGGGCCTGCAAACCTTGGTGTGGGAAGGACTTGTTCCGTTCCTCGCTCAAACTGGGTCCCAGCTGGGCTGGGCTGGGTCCCTACCCGGCTGGGTAGGGCGTTGTGGGGGGTTTGTCTATCTCCGTTTGAGGTGAGTTTGTTTAAGTTAGCCTTTTCTTTGGCGTTTTTTGGAGCCCTGCGGGTTGGGGAGTTGGTATCGCACAGTAAGGCGTTCCCCGGGGGCTTGGATTGGGGTGACATTATGTCAGTGGAAAACGGAGTTGAATTTTGGATTAGGAAATCGAAAACTGATCAGAGAGGTGTGGGTAGACTAGTCCGTTTGGGGATGGTTGTGGCATCTGATATGTGCCCGTTCAAGTGTCTCGGGAATTTTCAACAGATCCGTCCGAAGGTGGATGGCCCCTTATTACATATATCTTTTTATCGAGATACCAATTTGTGAGTGTTTTTAGGGCATGTTTGAAGTCGTTGGGGTTAGATCCGAAGTCTTTCGGATTGGGGCAGCGACGGAGGCCTCTATATGCGGCCTACCGGAGGAGACAGTTAAGCAGATTGGTAGGTGGAAGTCGCAGCGCTTTAAGTCGTATGTACGTCCCCAGGTGGTTGTTGGCAATTGAGGGGAAAAGGGGGGGGGTATTAGGGTATTAGGGTAGCAATGGGGGGGGTGAGAGTGTGTGTTTTTTGTCAATTTGGTTTGGTGAGGCAATAAAATGGTGTCGTCTGTACATTTTGTATTGCAGAAGCACCCCCCCTTCCTTCCCTGGTCTGGATCCTTGGCCACTCTTATGTGTATTGGGGAGCCCGACGAGCGGACGCGAGATGGAACTGGAGACAGCTAGGTTTTGAGAAGGACCTGGCTCTCGTGCGATGGCTCGGTGTTCGGGGGTTAGGGTGCAGGAGGTGCATAGATACGCCCGGTTGGACAGACCTCCTGACATCTTAGTGTTGCATGCCGGGGGGAATGATTTGGGTGGGCGTCCTTTTCGAATCTTGATAAAGGACATCAAACATGATTTGTTACGGTTATGGGCGTCGTTTCCAGGTCTAACGATAGTCTGGTCAGAGATAGTAGCGAGAAAGAGTTGGCAGAAAGCGCGGTCAGTTGACAGGTTGAACAAGGCGCGGGCGAAGGTTAATAGGGCGATCTCGAAGTTTGTTAGTCGGAACGGGGGTATAGCAATACGGCATGTTGAGTTGGAAAGGACGGAAGAGGAATTTTGGTTGGCTGACGGGGTACACCTTAATGCGGTGGGAACTGACTTATGGGCTCTTGGCTTGCAGGGAGGTATTGAGAGGGCCCTTTGCTTGCGGGGGGTCTCAGGCACTTGAAGGGTTTCAAGGTGCCTTCGTTGTGGTGTTGTTTATTGGTGGGTCCTTGAAGTTGGTTTAAAATTGGTTCGGGGATTCATCCGGGTATGGATCCCCTCATTGGCAGAATTGATGGTCCCCTGGTGATTTTGGGGGGGAACCCCGACGGGGTATGTCGGGGCCCCTGGGGGTGTGGTTGGGGTTGACGGAGGATTAACCCTTATAATTTGGTGCTCCTGAGCCAGTGTGGGTAACGGCTGGGAGCAAGTTGAGGTTTTTTATTGCTCGGTTATGGGAATCACCAGGGTTTTGGTAGCTTCAAGGACCTTACCACATTGCAAATTTAATTGGTTATGTATTCTTGTTAATAAAATGGCTGCTATGGCCAAAATTATCCAAAGATAAATTTGTGTCTGTGTAATTACTTTTAAATAAGAAATGGGAATGGAGGTGTGGGGTATGAAAGGAAGACCGGAGTCAACAATTCCAGGGTCAAGCATGTTTATTTGCGTAAGCTTCGTTCCAGGGTAGAAAGGGTAAGAGTGCCTTTCAGAATTCGAAGTGGTCAGACTGTACGGACCACCAAGAACTGCAGGAGAGCTTGAACATCTTCCCATGGATTTGCGACATCCTCCCTCATCAGTTACGTAGGTAAGCAGGTTCTCAGCATTGCAGCCCATTTGTTGTCTTAAGTTAGTTAAGCGGGGTTAACTAACCTGTCAGTTCAGCCTCAGGTCTAAAGCAGAGGCCTGGACTCCACTCCTTACTCCTCACTCCACAACTCTCCTTAAAAACAACTGACTCCTTTTTCCTGCCCCGGGGTCTCCAGACCCCTAGGTGGGCGTTTCCTTCCGTCTGGTCCTGCCCACTGGTGTGCCTGTCTTTCCCTAGGGGAGGTGACTAGGGTTTTCTGGTTGGCTTTGTGTGACTTAGGTGAGGGAAGTTGTTATGCGGGGGCCTATGTGTGACTATCTGCAGTGTCAGGGCGTCACATATGTATGTGTGTATGTCTGCTAAAGGAATCCGCACCGTCATATTTACAAACACAAAATTTTGCAGACACCTCATGTGACTCAGGGAACGTTGTAGACTATGTTTTAACAGGAATATTTAACCTTTACAGTTACTCTCCAAAAAACCTGCCTCCATTAAACTGAATGGAGGTGGGAGCTGCAAGTTATTAATAGCAGCTGTGATTGGTTGCTATAGGAACAAAGGACATTCATAGTATAAGAAGCTTATGTGTGAGATAATATGATGTCAGTGGGGAGACAGATAGAGAGAGACAGACACAGACTGAGAGACAAACAGACAGAGACAGATAGGCATAGACAGACAGGGAAAGAGACAGAGACAAACAGACAGAGGCAGACAGGGAAAGAGACAGACAGAGATAGACAGGGAAAAAAGGCAGACAGACAGAGACAGAGAAAGAGACAGAGGCAGATAGGGAAACAGACAAAGACAAACATACAGAGACAGGCAGGAGAAAAGGCAGACCAACAGGGAAACAGACAGACAGGGGAAGAGACAGACAGAGAGAGACAGACAGATAGAGACAGACAAAGAAATACAGAGATAGACAGGGAAAGAGACAAACGGGGAATGAGTCAGACAGAGAGAGACAAAGAGAGACAGGCAGAGAGAGACAGGGAAAGAGACAGACAGGGGAAGAGACAGACAGAGACAGACAAAGAAATACAGAGACAGACAGGGGAAGAGACAGACAGGGGAAGAGACAGACAGGGGAAGAGACAGACAGACAGGGAAAGAGACAGACCTGGAAAAGAGACAGACCTGGAAAAGAGACAGACAGACATAGAAACAGACAGCCACAAAGAGAGAAAGACAGACAGACACAGAGAGACAGACAGAGATAGAGAGACAGAGAGACATGGATAGAGATAGAGACACACAGAGACAGACAGATGACAGAGACTGGGAGAGAGACAGACAGAAGCATAAATCCCTAACTAAAACTTAACATTTAATGATAGTTTTAAAAGGTAAAAAAACACAAATCATGTAAATAGCATGACTCTCTTCTGTGCATAGAGTCAAAATTTTGTGTTTGTAAATATGACGGTGCGGATTCCTTTAGCAGACATACACACATACATATGTGACGCCCTGACACTGCAGGTAGTCACACATAGGCCCCCGCATAACAACTTCCCTCACCTAAGTCACACAAAGCCAACCAGAAAACCCTAGTCACCTCCCCCAGGGAAAGACAGGCACACCAGTGGGCAGGACCAGACGGAAGGAAACGCCCACCTAAGGGTCTGGAGACCCCGGGGCAGGAAAAAGGAGTCAGTTGTTTTTAAGGAGAGTTGTGGAGTGAGGAGTAAGGAGTGGAGTCCAGGCCTCTGCTTTAGACCTGAGGCTGAACTGACAGGTTAGTTAACCCCGCTTAACTAACTTAAGACAACAAATGGGCTGCAATGCTGAGAACCTGCTTACCTACGTAACTGATGAGGGAGGATGTCGCACATCCATGGGAAGATGTTCAAGCTCTCCTGCAGTTCTTGGTGGTCCGTACAGTCCGACCACTTCGAATTCTGAAAGGCACTCTTACCCTTTCTACCCTGGAACGAAGCTTACGCAAATAAACATGCTTGACCCTGGAATTGTTGACTCCGGTCTTCCTTTCATACCCCACACCTCCATTCCCATTTCTTATTTAAAAGTAATTACACAGACACAAATTTATCTTTGGATAATTTTGGCCATAGCAGCCATTTTATTAACAAGAATACATAACCAATAAAATTTGCAATGTGGTAAGGTCCTTGAAGCTACCAAAACCCTGGTGATTCCCATAACCGAGCAATAAAAAACCTCAACTTGCTCCGAGCCGTTACCCACACTGACTCAGTAGCACCAAATGGTTAGGGTTAATCCTCCGTCAACCCCAACCACACCCCCAGGGGCCCCGACATACCCCGTCGGGGTTCCCCCCCAAAATCACTAGGGGACCATCAATTCTGCCAATGAGGGGATCCATACCCGGATGAATCCCCGAACCAATTTTAAACCAACTTCAAGGACCCACCAATAAACAACACCACAACGAAGGCACCTTGAAACCCTTCAAGTGCCTGAGACCCCCCGCAAGCAAAGGGCCCTCTCAATACCTCCCTGCAAGCCAAGAGCCCATAAGTCAGTTCCCACCGCATTAAGGTGTACCCCGTCAGCCAACCAAAATTCCTCTTCCGTCCTTTCCAACTCAACATGCCGTATTGCTATACCCCCGTTCCGACTAACAAACTTCGAGATCGCCCTATTAACCTTCGCCCGCGCCTTGTTCAACCTGTCAACTGACCGCGCTTTCTGCCAACTCTTTCTCGCTACTATCTCCGACCAGACTATCGTTAGACCTGGAAACGACACCCGTAACCGTAACAAATCATGTTTGATGTCCGTTATCAAGATTCGAAAAGGACGCCCACCCAAATCATTCCCCCCGGCATGCAACACTAAGATGTCAGGAGGTCTGTCCAACCGGGCGTATCTATGCACCTCCTGCAACACCCTGTTCCACCCTAACCCCCGAACACCGAGCCATCGCACGAGAGCCAGGTCCTTCTCAAAACCTAGCTGTCTCCCGTTCCATCTCGCGTCCGCTCGTCGGGCTCCCCAATACACATAAGAGTGGCCAAGGATCCAGACCAGGGAAGGAAGGGGGGGTGCTTCTGCAATACAA
The DNA here is from genome assembly GCF_048569485.1 of Anomaloglossus baeobatrachus. Lineage (NCBI taxonomy): Eukaryota > Metazoa > Chordata > Amphibia > Anura > Aromobatidae > Anomaloglossus > Anomaloglossus baeobatrachus. Next base: position 36,843 of record NW_027443726.1, on the reverse strand, counting down.
AATGTACAGACGACACCATTTTATTGCCTCACCAAACCAAATTGACAAAAAACACACACTCTCACCCCCCCATTGCTACCCTAATACCCCCCCCTTTTCCCCTCAATTGCCAACAACCACCTGGGGACGTACATACGACTTAAAGCGCTGCGACTTCCACCTACCAATCTGCTTAACTGTCTCCTCCGGTAGGCCGCATATAGAGGCCTCCTTCGCTGCCCCAATCCGAAAGACTTCGGATCTAACCCCAACGACTTCAAACATGCCCTAAAAACACTCACAAATTGGTATCTCGATAAAAAGGACCCATCCTCGTGACATAATAAGGGGCCATCCACCTTCGGACGGATCTGTTGAAAATTCCCGAGACACTTGAACGGGCACATATCAGCAATGCGTGGGGACATCACACACCAGTCTGTGAGCCGGAAGATGCAAATGACGCTGAAAGCCGGCAAGGCCGGCTGAAGCAGTAGGTGACTTTCGAAAATGTGCAGACAGGCGGCGAACTTTTACCAGCAGATCAGACAGCTCTGGGTATGAGTTTAGAAACCGCTGAACCACGAGGTTGAGCACATGGGCCACGCATGGAACATGTGTCAGCTGGCCTCGCCTCAAAGCCGCCACCAGGTTCCGGCCATTGTCACACACAACCTTTCCTGGCTTTAGGTTCAGAGGTGTGAGCCAGTGATCTGCATGCTGTTTTAGAGCTGTCCACACCTCTTCTGCATTGTGGGGTTTGTCACCTATGCAGATTAGCTGCAGCACAGCCTGTTGCCGCTTCGCCGAGGCAGTGCTGCAGTGCTTCCAGCTTGGGACTGGTGTGGAGGGTAAAGTACTGATGGGGTGGGTGTCTGTGTGGCCCAATTTTTGGAAAAAAGGGAGACTCCGCTTGGAGTAACCCTTGCTTGCTGTGTTTTTAAAAGAAGCCAAGATGAACAGAGCTGGGATCAGGAAAGACTTTGCTACCTACCCCGGTGTCATCCTGGGGACGGTTAATTATGGCGTATTTTTGATTTTGCTTGATGCAAATCAAAACATCCTGTTTGCAACTAGGGCCCAAGTGCTGCCACTGATGGGGTGGGTGTCTGTGTGGCCCAATTTTTGGAAAAAAGGGAGACTCCGCTTGGAGTAACCCTTGCTTGCTGTGTTTTTAAAATAAGCCAAGATGAACAGAGCTGGGATCAGGAAAGACTTTGCTACCTACCCCGGTGTCATCCTGGGGACGGTTAAGAATAGCGTATTTTTGAATGTGCTTGATGCAAATGTAGCTGTGAAGAGTACAACTGGGGCACAACTGCTGCCACTGAAGGGGTGGGTGTGTGTGGGGCCCAATTTTTGGAAAAAAGGGAGACTCCTCTTGGAGTCACCTTGCGGTGTTTTACATGATTTTAGAATGGCGTGCCATGCCTATATCTGTGTGTCCTCCTCTTTTTCCTTGTCCAGCTGTTTTGTTTTCGCATGAGTATATGTCCTTGTCACTTTCCCATGTGTTTGTGTTGTGTTGTGAGTTGTTTGTCACCTTTTGGACACCTTTGAGGGTGTTTTCTAGGTGTTTTACTGTGTTTGTGATTGCCTGCCATTGTTTCCTATTGGCTCGAGTTCGGTTCGTCGAACGTTCGACGAGCCGAACTCGAACGGGAGCTCCGTTCGGCGAACCGACCTCGAGCCGAACCGGGACCGGTTCGCTCATCTCTACTCCTGGACATACCTACCCCGGTGTCATCCTGGGGACGGTTAAGAATAGCGTATTTTTGAATGTGCTTGATGCAAATGTAGCTGTGAAGTGTACAACTGGGGCACAACTGCTGCCACTGAAGGGGTGGGTGTGTGTGGGGCCCAATTTTTGGAAAAAAGGGAGACTCCGCTTGGAGTAACCCTTGCTTGCTGTGTTTTTAAAAGAAGCCAAGATGAACAGAGCTGGGATCAGGAAAGACTTTGCTACCTACCCCGGTGTCATCCTGGGGACGGTTAATTATGGCGTATTTTTGAATGTGCTTGATGCAAATCAAAACATCCTGTTTGCAACTAGGGCCCAAGTGCTGCCACTGATGGGGTGGGTGTCTGTGTGGCCCAATTTTTGGAAAAAAGGGAGACTCCGCTTGGAGTAACCCTTGCTTGCTGTGTTTTTAAAAGAAGCCAAGATGAACAGAGCTGGGATCAGGAAAGACTTTGCTACCTACCCCGGTGTCATCCTGGGGACGGTTAATTATGGCGTATTTTTGAATGTGCTTGATGCAAATCAAAACATCCTGTTTGCAACTAGGGCCCAAGTGCTGCCACTGATGGGGTGGGTGTCTGTGTGGCCCAATTTTTGGAAAAAAGGGAGACTCCGCTTGGAGTAACCCTTGCTTGCTGTGTTTTTAAAAGAAGCCAAGATGAACAGAGCTGGGATCAGGAAAGACTTTGCTACCTACCCCGGTGTCATCCTGGGGACGGTTAAGAATAGCGTATTTTTGAATGTGCTTGATGCAAATGTAGCTGTGAAGTGTACAACTGGGGCACAACTGCTGTCACTGAAGGGGTGGGTGTGTGTGGGGCCCAATTTTTGGAAAAAAGGGAGACTCCGCTTGGAGTAACCCTTGCTTGCTGTGTTTTTAAAAGAAGCCAAGATGAACAGAGCTGGGATCAGGAAAGACTTTGCTACCTACCCCGGTGTCATCCTGGGGACGGTTAATTATGGCGTATTTTTTAATGTGCTTGATGCAAATCAAAACATCCTGTTTGCAACTAGGGCCCAAGTGCTGCCACTGATGGGGTGGGTGTCTGTGTGGCCCAATTTTTGGAAAAAAGGGAGACTCCGCTTGGAGTAACCCTTGCTTGCTGTGTTTTTAAAAGAAGCCAAGATGAACAGAGCTGGGATCAGGAAAGACTTTGCTACCTACCCCGGTGTCATCCTGGGGACGGTTAATTATGGCGTATTTTTGAATGTGCTTGATGCAAATCAAAACATCCTGTTTGCAACTAGGGCCCAAGTGCTGCCACTGATGGGGTGGGTGTCTGTGTGGCCCAATTTTTGGAAAAAAGGGAGACTCCGCTTGGAGTAACCCTTGCTTGCTGTGTTTTTAAAAGAAGCCAAGATGAACAGAGCTGGGATCAGGAAAGACTTTGCTACCTACCCCGGTGTCATCCTGGGGACGGTTAAGAATAGCGTATTTTTGAATGTGCTTGATGCAAATGTAGCTGTGAAGTGTACAACTGGGGCACAACTGCTGCCACTGAAGGGGTGGGTGTGTGTGGGGCCCAATTTTTGGAAAAAAGGGAGACTCCGCTTGGAGTAACCCTTGCTTGCTGTGTTTTTAAAAGAAGCCAAGATGAACAGAGCTGGGATCAGGAAAGACTTTGCTACCTACCCCGGTGTCATCCTGGGGACGGTTAATTATGGCGTATTTTTGAATGTGCTTGATGCAAATCAAAACATCCTGTTTGCAACTAGGGCCCAAGTGCTGCCACTGATGGGGTGGGTGTCTGTGTGGCCCAATTTTTGGAAAAAAGGGAGACTCCGCTTGGAGTAACCCTTGCTTGCTGTGTTTTTAAAAGAAGCCAAGATGAACAGAGCTGGGATCAGGAAAGACTTTGCTACCTACCCCGGTGTCATCCTGGGGACGGTTAATTATGGCGTATTTTTGAATGTGCTTGATGCAAATCAAAACATCCTGTTTGCAACTAGGGCCCAAGTGCTGCCACTGATGGGGTGGGTGTCTGTGTGGCCCAATTTTTGGAAAAAAGGGAGACTCCGCTTGGAGTAACCCTTGCTTGCTGTGTTTTTAAAAGAAGCCAAGATGAACAGAGCTGGGATCAGGAAAGACTTTGCTACCTACCCCGGTGTCATCCTGGGGACGGTTAATTATGGCGAATTTTGGAATGTGCTTGATGCAAATCAAAACATCCTGTTTGCAACTAGGGCCCAAGTGCTGCCACTGATGGGGTGGGTGTCTGTGTGGCCCAATTTTTGGAAAAAAGGGAGACTCCGCTTGGAGTAACCCTTGCTTGCTGTGTTTTTAAAAGAAGCCAAGATGAACAAGTCATGGGTCAGCAAAGACTTTATCTACCTACCCCGGTGTCATCCTGGGGACGGATAAGAATGGCGTATTTTTGAATGTGCTTGATGCAAATCAAAACATCCTGTTTGCAACTAGGGCCCAAGTGCTGCCACTGATGGGGTGGGTGTCTGTGTGGCCCAATTTTTGGAAAAAAGGGAGACTCCGCTTGGAGTAACCCTTGCTTGCTGTGTTTTTAAAAGAAGCCAAGATGAACAGAGCTGGGATCAGGAAAGACTTTGCTACCTACCCCGGTGTCATCCTGGGGACGGTTAATTATGGCGTATTTTTGAATGTGCTTGATGCAAATCAAAACATCCTGTTTGCAACTAGGGCCCAAGTGCTGCCACTGATGGGGTGGGTGTCTGTGTGGCCCAATTTTTGGAAAAAAGGGAGACTCCGCTTGGAGTAACCCTTGCTTGCTGTGTTTTTAAAAGAAGCCAAGATGAACAGAGCTGGGATCAGGAAAGACTTTGCTACCTACCCCGGTGTCATCCTGGGGACGGTTAATTATGGCGTATTTTTGAATGTGCTTGATGCAAATCAAAACATCCTGTTTGCAACTAGGGCCCAAGTGCTGCCACTGATGGGGTGGGTGTCTGTGTGGCCCAATTTTTGGAAAAAAGGGAGACTCCGCTTGGAGTAACCCTTGCTTGCTGTGTTTTTAAAAGAAGCCAAGATGAACAAGTCATGGTCAGCAAAAACTTTATCTACCTACCCCGGTGTCATCCTGGGGACGGATAAGAATGCCGTATTTTTGAATGTGCTTGAAGCCAAGATGAACAGAGCTGGGATCAGGAAAGACTTTGCTACCTACCCCGGTGTCATCCTGGGGACGGTTAAGAATAGCGTATTTTTGAATGTGCTTGATGCAAATGTAGCTGTGAAGTGTACAACTGGGGCACAACTGCTGCCACTGAATGGGTGGGTGTGTGTGGGGCCCAATTTTTGGAAAAAAGGGAGACTCCGCTTGGAGTCACCTTGCGGTGTTTTACATGATTTTAGAATGGCGTGCCATGCCTATATCTGTGTGTCCTCCTCTTTTTCCTTGTCCAGCTGTTTTGTTTTCGCATGAGTATATGTCCTTGTCACTTTCCCATGTGTTTGTGTTGTGTTGTGAGTTGTTTGTCACCTTTTGGACACCTTTGAGGGTGTTTTCTAGGTGTTTTACTGTGTTTGTGATTGCCTGCCATTGTTTCCTATTGGCTCGAGTTCGGTTCGTCGAACGTTCGACGAGCCGAACTCGAACGGGAGCTCCGTTCGGCGAACCGACCTCGAGCCAAACCGGGACCGGTTCGCTCATCTCTACTCCTGGACATAGCATTCGAATTATCAGGTCCCTGAAGGCTGAAATGCGTAGTGGCCGGAAATCATGAACAATTACAATGGGCGTATGTGCTGTAGATCCTGCGTCAGTTGTAGCTTGGAACTTTGTCTTTTCACGGATTTGCCCGTCTCTCATGGTGTTGGGCTATTTTCGGATCAAAATGGTGTGTCCCTCCTTGGCCCGTATCATGGGTTATTTCAGGGGCAAATTTAACTCTCTTAGCACTTTTCTCCTTAATTGTGGCCGTTGAATTGTTGGGTCAAGGTCTATCCAACCAGCATATTTGTTGTTTTTCAGACAATTTAGGGCTCGTGCATAGTAATAATAACACAGGTTTCCAAGGGTAAAAATTTTTGAAAGATGTGATTTTTTTCATACTTTTGATCATTGGACTCAGTAAAAATATTGAAAAAATATCATCACGTACAGTTTTTTCACAAACACTGATTCTATAGGTGTTAGGGCCAGGTGGACGGGCAGACCCAGGAGGTGGATCCACTGGGCCGAACACCTTAATGAAGGCAAGGGGTCCGGTAGCCGGAGCACTACGGGTAGCAGGACAGTCCGTGCAAAAGAGTGGAATGGAGAAGTCCCTGGGACCACGGAGTCACTGATGGTAGTCCGGGTGACGGAGCTCAGGTTCGGAGGCCGAGATGTCAGGCAGAGTCCGGAACCGATGGAGCGAGAGGACGGGTCACCACAGGGATCAGAGATGGTACGGACTGACGGGATGGCAGATAGTCAGCGTTCGGGGTTCGGGAATCGGCAGGACCGGATGGCGAGGCAGGAGCGGCTCTAGAAGAGAGATAGGTAAGTATATCACAGAGACACAAGGAGACCTGACTCCTAGCTTAGGAAACACGAAGAACAGGCCCCGCCCACTTGGACATTAAACCCCTTTATACCCTGTACCTGTGTGTTCAATTTCCTGTCAGTGGACGCTGGCCCTTTAAGAGAGGGTCAATGACCGCGCGCGCGCCCTAATGCGCATGCGCGAGGCCCGGGTGCCAGAAGCCAGGGCAGGGAGCGGTGTATAGGAAGCAGGGGAGCCGGCCTGGAGCAGGGCTGCCGACGGGCGCCGGGAGTGGGGACCGGGCCGCCTGGGGACCGCAGGTGGTGGAGGCTGGAGACCGTGGAGCGGGGGATGTCTGCCAGAGGAGCCGGGGAGCGAAGCAGGGAAGCCGGGGAGCGTGGCAGGTGAGCCGGGGGGCAGAGCAGGGGACCCGGAGAGCGTGACAATAGGTTTCCAAAAGGTTAGAATTCTGAAAAGATTCCCTCCATACTTTTCTGAAGATGGTGCTCTAGTGTATTCAAGCGATGTTCCTGTGCTGATGGAAAATGTAACATTAAGTACAATGTGAGCGAGTGGAGACACGTCATTGTTTCATCCAAAAAGTCTGAAAGCTGTGCTACTGCTCAATGGCAGTAAGTATTCTTCAGTGTGTGTAGGGCATGTGTCGCGGGCAGAGGGGCCACGCACGCTACGCTCGGGTTCGGGGACTTCTGCTGCTGCTGCTGCTCGGTGGCTCGAGCGGAGGGCCAGATCCGGGGACTCGAGCAGCGCTCCTCGCCCACGAGTGAAAAGGGGGTGGTTTGTTTGGGGAGATAGTTAGTGACGTCACCCACAGGTCGTGGTGATAATGGGCACCACCACTGCTGGTGACGGGGATCCCGGGAGCGATGGCAGGGAGCAGCTAGGATGTTGGTTCCCCCTCCGTGGGTAGGGGTTGGTGATCCCGGGGCCCGGTGGCGGTACGGGGAGGCTGGATGGCTGGGGTGTACGTACCGAGGGAGCCCGTTTGCCCGCAGGCGCTGGCCCTTGGATCTCTAGCCTATGGCGGTGGCTTTTTATCCTCACGGTGTGGACGGTTGCCTTCTGTCGGGTCTTGGGTGTTAGGGAACCCCTGGGATTCCGGTCACTCTCGGATTTGACCATTGTCGGCGGCTCCTAGCCTGGTCAGGGTCCAATGGCCCTGCCTTTGTGCTTGGTACAGATCCGCTCACCGGTTCAGTTCCCTTCGGGTCACCGCCCGTCCCCGATCCTACGGTTCAGCTGACTTGTACCACCTCCTGCAGACGGCCACCACCGTCTGCCGACCTTGCTGACAGTGCCTGGGCTCCTACCCAGACACTAACAGTTTCTGTCCTCTCACTTTCCACTACAAAACTAAACTAACTGCTTTTTCCCGCCTCCAGGCCTGTGAACTCCTCGGTGGGTGGGGCCAACCGCCTGGCTCCGCCCCACCTGGTGTGGACATCAGACCCTGGAGGAGGCAACAAGGATTTTGTGTGACTGATGTAGACTATCCAGGGGAGGGGGTGTGTGTGATTTTGTGTTTGTGACTACCTGGCTAGTCCAGGGCGTCACACATGCTATGCACTTGGAAGAAAGCTGTGAGAATTTAGACTTTATTCTCAAGAAACTTAACTACAAGGAGCATGGATGGTCAATATGTGGTGGTCTAAAAATGTTCTCATTGCTTCTTGGGCAGCAAGGAGGATATATTAAATACCCATGCTGTTCTGCCTCATGGCAGCCTGCTAATAGTCATTCATTAAAATTTCTGTTACAACCCCTAGAGGTCATTGTTATTCTTTTGAATTGCTGAGTTTCCCTTTAAGCTAAATGTATTCTGGGTAAGGAATGCCTCCCTGAGCTGAGAAGAAGCCTGCAGCCATTTTCTCTTTGGATTTGTCAGGAAAGGACATGCCGACTTACCTCTCTGTACATTCACCCCTGCCTAGTGTAATCCGGTGAGCAAAGCAAATTACATGTGTTAGTGATAGAATCCTAGATGGAAGAGTGTAGTAAATGCATTGTACATTGTACTTCTACACCTTTAGTGTCATCCCTGTCTTGTTTGTCTAGATAAGATTTCTATGTATTGCAGATGCAGTGACCTTTCACCTACATTCTCGTAAGAACTGCATCTCATGTACTGTTATGCTATGTTAACTCTGTATTAACACTGTACTGACTGTAATCATTTTCTTGTTATAGTTTTTACCCGTATAAAACAGTATCTTGGATATACCGTATTCTGTCTTCAACTGCATCTTGGATATTCCTATATTCACTGTATATTCCATGTATACTGCAATCAAGTTCACGTTACCAGCTAATAAATCAAGGCTATTGAACTCCACAGTCTGTTTATTTGAAATGTGAACTAGGGTTTAGCTGTATGCTAGAGATTCACAGCATTACGTAAAAGAAGGCAGAACACATGCTTTTTGTGTGAATTGGAAAGCCAGGTTAGGACTCTTCACTGGAGCAAAAAAAATTGGCCAACAAGAACATCTTTGTAACCGGGACTCAAGAACATTGTTGCATAAAGCTTAGTTGATCCCACCTAAAGTTCTCTTGCCACCACTCCACTGTAAGCTTGGACTGATGAAGCTGTTTGTGAAAGCGCTACTGAAAGAAGGAGAGATGTTTAAGTACCTGTGTACCAAGTTTCAGGGACTGTCAGAATCAAGTCTGAAGGAAGGTGTGATGCCCTGGCAAAACCAGGTAGTTACAGATAGGCCCCCGCACAACACCTTTCCTCACTTAGGAAACACACAGCCGACCTGAAACCCTAGTCACCTAGGACCCTGAAGCCAGGACCGAAAACAGCGGCCTAGCTAATTAAATGATTGAGGGCAGGATTATAGGTCCTATCCCACCTAAAGTCCCTCAAAGAAGACAACAGCCCACTGATAGGGATAAGGCCACCGCCAGGGCCCTTAGATCCCACGGGCCAGCGCCTGCGGGCACGGCTCCTTAGGCCATATCCAGCCGGGAGCGGACTCCTGAGTTCCAGACCAGGCAGTCCACCATACACAAAAACAAGTGCAGAGTAAAGGACAGCGACCACCAGCCTGGGTGGGGGACCTGAATGCAACCGGCCGGGGCGGCAGGCCACCAGCACCTTTGGTTTACCGAAAGACTCGTGTGATTCATTTACTGTGAGTAACCAAACATCCCCCTGCTTGCTCAGGCGCGCCGGCCCTTGCCATCACCATACCCTGCACAAAGACACTGGGCCCCGGGGCAATCATCCCTACACACGGAGGGGTTAACATCCAGCTGCCACTACATCTCTCCCGGGTATCCCATAACGGCAGCGGTGGTGTCCCACCTCACCACACACCGTTGGTGGCGTCACAAACTTAATACGGCCTAGCCCATACATCTACATTCCTCCTTTTATTCGACATGTCCGCGAGACCCCCGGGTCGAGCCACTCTCTTAGAAGGTCTGGATCCGACCAACGGCGGCTGCTGGCACAGGGGCAGCACAAAAGCATTTTTGTGGGTTCGGATATTCAGAAACCCATGAATGAAGGATGACGTGTTTTAAACAATAATGAAAACTGTTGAAAAAAGGGCTTGGGACTCTTTGAAAGAAGCAATAAATACGTTTCTAGGTAACAACAAAGAATCAAAATTTAAGTCCATCGTGGAGAACATGCTGAAACGTTTCAAAGCCTTGGGTTGTCTAATGAATTTGAAGTTACATTTTTTACATTCCTATTTGGACTACTTGTCTGAAAACCTTGGTGCTGGTGGGAAGAACAAGAAGGTTTTCATCGGAATATCAAGGAGATGGAACGACGATACCAAAGTAAATGAAACGTGAACATGATTGCCGGATGCTTCACAGAGAAGATCCACAGGCCTTCTATAAGAGAAAAGGGGGATCTAGAGAAAAGGAAAAAGTGCAAGAATAAATTTCTAATAAAGTTGCAGAATGACTGTACAATAAATAAATGTATTTTATATATAAAATTGTGAATATTTTTGGTTACAATAAGTATTTTTCTTGTTCATGTCACTTGTATGTAACTTCACACATGGATTGTACAAAATCAATATTTGATGGTTAAAAAAAAATATTTATTTTTTTTTTTAAATCAGGACATTAGAAAACATAATAATCAGTCACTGGATTTGAAGTTTCATAAACCAAAATTTTACATAGCTGTGTAATTTGTCGGGCACCCACCGACAATAGAATAGCGCCAGATTTAGGAAGCTGGCTGAGGTCTGCAAAGTCTGTAGCCAGGTGACAAAATTGTCCAACCTGGGTTTCTTCCTTAAGTAGTCTCTGGTATGATGATATGGTATAATCCTGGCAGCCGGAGTCGAAATCCCTAGATTGCGGTTATGATCTCCAATCGGAATTGGAGCCCCTAGATTGAAGCCATGTAGCCAAGTGATCCTCTAGTTGAAGCCAAAGTCCCTAGACCGAGTCCACAAGGCATCCTGGTTCTGATCCCCTAGCCAGCTCCTAAGAGCTTAGACTAGATCATGCAACATCCATCAACAACCTGGTGACTCCAAGAAGTCCCCTTTTATAGCCATAACCTTCCCTTAGGATATACTGTGCCCTTATCAGATTGGTTGTACAAGGTTGCTTCTCTTATTGGATGGATTTCAAGCTGCATGGATAATGTTCATTTAAATGATGTGGATAGAAAGACTGAAGATATCTACATGTAGTCTGAAATCCATCATGAATCAATACTATTTTACACAGTCATAAGCAGCCCATGGGCATTCACCTGCATTCAAACCAATAACAGCTCATAGACCAGACAATCCATCTACCACTGGACCAAAGACAGGAAGTTAAATCCACTGCCTGCGGTAACCAACTTAATCCTATAGGCTACTCACACAACAAACCCAACAGAAAGGAAAAAAACATGGCTTCGATTATCCATCCAATGAAAACGCATAACCATTGTGAGCCATTGGACAATGCAATTGGACACTTGGTGACATGGTGCACGGCCCAATGAATCAAGTCTTTACTTCATATTCACGGTTTAAGCCCTTGGGTTCTAATATGCCCAGAGTACATATCCAGAAAGATTCTCTTTCTTTGAGCTAAACACAAGTCAACAATACATTGTAAGCAGATTCTATTACCAGTCCCACACCATTTTGTGACGCATAATCACACAGTGATCCAATTAAGATTCCAAGTCATCGAACATGTCCAAGCCATACGCAGAGGAGGCAATAGAATTAGGAAGCTCAAAGAAAGGGAATCTTTCTGGATATATACTCTGGGCACATTGGAACCCAAAGGCTTAAACCATGAATATGAAGTACAGACTTGATTCATTGGGCCATGCATGGACATAATGGACATAATTCTAATAGGCAGGACAGGTAATAAGGAGCACAAGTTATATGCTAAAATGTGTTGTGTGACAAGACAGACACAGGAAAGGACATGATAACAGGTGTAGGGACCAACAAGGTGAGACAAGGGGTATCAGGATAGGGTCAAGTAGGTATGAATGTAGTAATGGGGCAGGCATAGAGAATTGTATGTGAATGTGAATTACAATAAATCACTAAGGAAAGGAATATGTGAGTGTGTGCCTAATGTAAACTAATATTGTACTGGCAAAATTATAGATGGAAAGGGAGAAGGGGAGGGGGGAGAGAGGAGGCTGTAATTGACTACAAGGGTATGAGTTATGAGTGATCATAGGGATAGTGTTACATAAGTGGAAATACCTATGGAGGACCGGATGTGTAAGCGCATACCTTATACAAACCTATAGAGTGCTGATGGGTGAGAGTGTGATGTTAGATATAAGACATCCTATAGTGAATAGTGAGCCGTAATCAAGTGCAACAGGGATATTTCACGTGACTATGGGAACCTGGAAGGTAAAGAAAGGGGAGAAAAAACTGTTAGACAAGGTAATCAGACATAATGTAACCAGTTGATCAGACATGATCACCTGGTTTGAGACCCCCTGCCTTACACTATATAGATATCATGTTTATTCCCCATCTATCTTGCTCAGGAGAGCATCTCCCTCCCCCGGCACCAAGAGCAGCTCATACTGAATTGTTACATTGACTAGTAACACTGCACACAGAAATGCACCTTAATATTCCACTGTTAACCCTTTCCTCCCAGCAGTAACACACAACTCCTCACCTTGATATCATGGTGATTTATGGTCAGAATGACTTCAATGCGATCAGTGATTTCTATTCTAGCTCTGCTCACATAGATTTTATATCCACACTCAACTATAGGCCGTTCTTCATATTTTGGGGGCTTTTAGTCAGATATACTAGTTTGTGCCTGTATAGTATTGGTGTAGATGGGAGTGTAGGGCATGGGTTACATGGCACTGTGGTGGAATACTGATGGGAGGTATTGGTGCTGTGTTTGATGCTTCTACTGGGTATTTTCCTACAAATACTGGAACAGCTCACTGCTTAGAATGATCCTTCCCAGCTCTATAATATATTATATATACCCCACAATGCAGGCTCACACACACATTTGTCTCAAGTGTGTTGTAGGGACACAGATACAGTCTTGGTCATGTGACTAAAGGCTACTTTACACACTGCGATATCGGTCCCGATATCGCTAGTGTGGGTACCCGCCCCCATCTGTTGCGCGACACGGGCAAATCGTTGCCCATGCCGCACAACACCGACCAGACCCGTCACACATACTTACCTGCCCGGCGACGTCGCTGTGTCCGGCGAACCGCCTCCTTTCTAAGGGGGCGGTCCGTGCGGCGTCACAGCGACGTCACTGAGCGACGGCCCAATAGCAGCGGAGGGGCGGAGATGAGTGGCCGGAACATCCCGCCCACCTCCTTCCTTCCTCATAGCGGCTGGGAGGCAGGTAAGGAGAGGTTCCTCGTTTCTGCGGTGTCACACGGAGCGATGTGTGCTACCGCAGGAGCGACGAACTACATCGTTACTGCTGCAGTAACGATAATCGAGAATGGAGACCCATGTCACCGATGAGCGATTTTGCACGTTTTTGCAACGATGCAAAATCGCTCATCGGTATCACACGCAGCAACATCGCTAATGCGGCCGGATGTGCGTCACAAATTCCGTGACCCCAACGACTCCGCATTAGCGATGTCGCAGCGTGTAAAGCCCCCTTTAGTGGGAGTGGTGTACAGGGTCTTAGCAGTAAAGAGTATTCCATATTTCTGCCAGATACCCACAGAGATATTGAAATCTGAAAAAAGAGACTTCTGCTCATTGAAGGTAAGAACTACTCACATAGCGTTCAACTCCACAGCAAACGAGTGCTCTAGCACTGGCATCTCAGCAGGGATATTCCCCTACTACACATGTGTGTCTAGGTCACTGTGACAGTTTACAGGACATAACTCAGGGCACCTAGACAGAAGGCAGAGGGACTACTTTCTATTTCTGGTGTAGAGCTTAGTACAATATATATATATTTATACTATTACATGGGACACATGTACCTTGTATTACCATTATTCGCTGTATATGAACCCCTTTTCTCCGGGCATTATTTGTCTATAGCATTTTTCACGAACCTGAGGCAACTGAGAACCCTTCAGTGAAGGAATTCCACTAACCCTCACAATACCTACCAGGGGCCTCCCTGCAGTAACTCAGGTAGTTGTACCCATTCTCTTTCCGCATTCTATGTGTTCTTCTTCTTTCTTCTTTTTTTTCTTTTTTCTTCTTTTTATTTCTATCATGTAGTTCAGGGGTTTATAGATATATGTCCTGCATCTCATATTTCCTTTAGTGGTGCTTCTTACCCATTCTCATATCATTTACCCTAGTATTTCATGATCCTGAGGCGACTGAGAACCCTTTAATAAAGGAATCCTTTTTCACCTGAATTGTCAAGTGATACTTACCAGTGACTATCACGTAATGTTACAGGTAGTTCCATTTTCTTCCTCTTCTTTCTCTCCTTTCTTCTTTGTCACACGGTCCATTGTGTTATAGCCCACGTGTCATGATAACACTTGTACCATCTTTTCATTTAGATTCCACCTACAATTATTTACCGATTCCAGTTCTGGAATAGGCTTTCATCATCTACTCACTAGAATTCTCAAGTTCATAAGGTACTGAGACATATACATGTTCACACCATTATAAAGAACAAAGTATAAACATTGAGGTTTTTCTCACACCCTCACACAACAAACCCATGTGTGTTCATTTCCTTCACTATATAGGATTGCAAGTTTTCCATTTGTACCTTAATGGCAATGACGCTATACAATTGAACACATATCATCCTGTTATCCATATAGGTGTGTATTTACCTGCTTGACTATTTTTGGTTGTTTGATCCAGAATGTTTCTCCAGATAGGTCATGTGGAAATTTTCTTTCCTCAGTACAAATGTTTTCACTATGGCTTTGGAAAATTTTTTTGTATGTGCATCATGGTCATTTGACCCATTGTACTCTCAAGTAGCAATATATTGTACTGTTATGTTGTACTATGTACTAATTACGTGTTTATATGGTTTTGTAACCCTTTATGATCTTAGATAACTTTATCCTTGATAAAGACCTAAAAACAAGCTCGAAACGTTGGATGAATTATCCTTTTGCACAAATAAAGAATTTTCAGCATTCTAAGAGTTCTTTTCTTACGTTATTGATCACTATAGTGTGCCAGAGCTATTTCTATTGAATTGACTCTTATTTTTTCTGAGCACCTGCTATATACACAGTGAGCCAGACATATTCAATTTTCATTCAGAAGGCAGAGGGAAGCCTTAGCAGCTGAGCCTATATCTTGGCTTGTGAGCATTAGAACAGGCCGGCGATTACAGGGTAACATGAAAAATGTCCAGCTTGCATTATGACTAGAACATGACAATATCCTTTTAAGTACTAACCTATGATGCGTTCCTAAGCAGTTGATGTTATATGTTCTACATTTCATTTTCTGCATACTTTACAAGTAGTAGAATTTGCTTTGATATAGGCAACTGGATTTTCATTTTTTTTCTGTTTATCAGTAGGACTTCAAAATAACAAAGGTGATCGCCTCCCGTTGCCTGGGAACCGTCCAGGCACAAGAGGGCTATGTGTCACCAGAAGGCGCACACACTCCCTCAAGGCCGGCAGACGTGCAATCCCAGGCACCTTCCAGTACCGACCAAGGTAGCGTCCTCCGAAACTACACTTGATCTTAGCCAAAAGGCCGAGAAGCTATAACCCGAATTGGTTACGGCCTTGAGTGGCACCCTGGCCTATACCGGACACATCTTAGGGAGAGGGAGACAAACCCACGCCTACAGAAGACATTTTGTCACCCAAGCCAAACCCTTGAAAAGGCTGTTTTGCAGAGCAAAAACAAGGAGAATGGTGCTTTTTGCAGCCGCCGCCCACTGCAATGAATCTGAATAACTCCTCCTTTTGGGCACAAGCACCTCCCCTCCCCCTTGCAGTCTTTCCAATTCATGATACAAAAAGACGGACGGACAGGACAGGACAGGACCATCTGCCTGACTTTCCGTCACTGCCACCCTTTGCCATCCTTGCCCGTAGAAAGCCCTTTCATCATCCCCAAACCCTAATCTTTTCCCTTCCCTTCCCAGCTGCGTCTCACTCCCTTTCATTAGGAAGTGAGCGCAGCCTTTTCTCCGTTCTGCACATGCGCGACGTTAAACACAAATGCGCAGGCGTGCGTTCCATTAGCCTCACTGCATTCCACTCCCATACAGGAAGTGGGCACAGCTATTACTACGGTCGCACATAAAAGAACCCACGGCCACCACTGCACATAGCTGACTCCACCACAGGACACCCACTTCTACACCAACGCAGGTAAGACAGGATCGGCACCTCTATGCTCCCGTTACAATCAGGCTCAGTCACCATGTGATAACGCTCTCAACTCTTTAGTTGCAGGCTCCCCTTGCTTCACCTCCACTGGCTGTGCTGCCATTTCCTCTCCCACCTGGAAGGTATACTTTATTCCACTATTTTCCTGTTTCTCTCTTCCCCCTTTTCCCATAACCTACTTTTATCTGCATTTGTGGGGTATCTATATGCTATTTACATCATAGTTTTATTCATTAATATGGAAGGGAAGAGTGCCCATGAGAGTGTTGAACTGCGGAGAGCAAAAGATTAAGCTGCTCCGATTTGCCACCATTGATAAGCTGTTCTCAGTAGATACACATGCTATCCAAACAGCAGCATCCACCATTGCTTCAGCCCACCCATTCAGTGACAGCTCACCAAGTCAGCCAGAGGAGTGGTGTAAGGAATTACACGTAGGCACTGACTCCACACCTTCACATCACAAGAAGGGGGTCTACAGGCTAGTGCAAGAATACGAGCAAGTCTTCAGCAAACATCCGCTAGACTTTTGAAAAATAAAAGGGGTCAAACACTACATCCCCACAAGTGCACACCCACCCATCAAAGAGAGATATAAGCCAAATCTACCTGCACATTACCAGTGTACCAAGGACATGTTGAGCAACATGAAGGAGGCTGGGGTTATCCGTGACAGTTGTAGCCTCTGGGCAGCTCCGTTGGTCCTGTTAAAGAAGAAGGACAGCACCACTCCCCTGTATTGAGGAATAGCTAGCTGCATTGACAACTGCAAATTATTTTTCTACCCTTGATCTCACTAGTCACTATTGGCAAGTGTCCGTTGCTGAGGCAGACCGGGAGAAGACCGCCTTTGCCACCCCGATGGGTCTCTGCGAGTTCAAAAGCATGCCCTTCGAGCTGTGCAATTTGCCAGGAACCTTCCAGAGGCTGATGGAATGCTGCTTGGGACACCGAAACTTTGAAACGGTACTGCTATACCTTTATGATGTTATTGTTTATTCTAACGCAAACAAGATTTTAGGGTGTATAAAAAGGGAGATTAGATCCGATGATCCCAACGTATTGTTACCCCTCTATAAATCACTTGTAAGGCCACATCTGGAATATGGGGTAAAGTCCTGAGCAGGTTGATAACCATTGGTTTGAGCATGGTAGGGTGTAGTACGCATCTTCCTGCATCGGTAAAAGCTGCAGAAGTCCTTGAAGATTTCCGCTTCAAAGGCAGTGCCTTGATCTGTGAGGACTCTCTCTGAGTAGCCATGAGGTCTGCATAAGTGTGCTTGGAAGACCTTCGCTGCAGTATGGGCCATTAGATCTTTGACTTGTACCACAACCATAAATCTCGAGTAGTTGTCTACCATCGTAAGTGCATACGTGAGCTCACCTCGATATTCTGCAACAAAACTCCCTTTTTCGATTTCAGTTTCAGCAAACACTCCTCTTCCTGTAGAAAATATTTATCATTACCTAAGACAGTCATTCTAATGCATGACAATATTAAGGCAATTTAGTTAAAACTTGTTTTAACTCACCTTTAAGGGGATTGATGTATTTCATGGTCAATCCAGGTTTGTCAGTGATGGCACTGACATAATGTATGGCGTCTTTTTCGGGCGTTATCCTTTGCCTTTTCATTGTGAAAATCCAGTTGCCTATATCAAAGCAAATTCTACTACTTGGAAAGTATGCAGAAAATGAAATGTAGAACATATAACATCAACTGCTTAGGAACGCATCATAGGTTAGTACTTAAAAGGATATTGTCATGTTCTAGTCATAATGCAAGCTGGACATTTTTCATGTTACCCTGTAATCGCCGGCCTGTTCTAATGCTCACAAGCCAAGATATAGGCTCAGCTGCTAAGGCTTCCCTCTGCCTTCTGAATGAAAATTGAATATGTCTGGCTCACTGTGTATATAGCAGGTGCTCAGAAAAAATAAGAGTCAATTCAATAGAAATAGCTCTGGCACACTATAGTGATCAATAACGTAAGAAAAGAACTCTTAGAATGCTGAAAATTCTTTATTTGTGCAAAAGGATAATTCATCCAACGTTTCGAGCTTGTTTTTAGGTCTTTATCAAGGATAAAGTTATCTAAGATCATAAAGGGTTACAAAACCATATAAACACGTAATTAGTACATAGTACAACATAACAGTACAATATATTGCTACTTGAGAGTACAATGGGTCAAATGACCATGATGCACATACAAAAAAATTTTCCAAAGCCATAGTGAAAACATTTGTACTGAGGAAAGAAAATTTCCACATGACCTATCTGGAGAAACATTCTGGATCAAACAACCAAAAATAGTCAAGCAGGTAAATACACACCTATATGGATAACAGGATGATATGTGTTCAATTGTATAGCGTCATTGCCATTAAGGTACAAATGGAAAACTTGCAATCCTATATAGTGAAGGAAATGAACACATATCATATCAAAGAACACAGGAACATGGGTGTGAGAAAAACCTCAATGTTTATACTTTGTTCTTTATAATGGTGTGAACATGTATATGTCTCAGTACCTTATGAACTTGAGAATTCTAGTGAGTAGATGATGAAAGCCTATTCCAGAACTGGAATCGGTAAATAATTGTAGGTGGAATCTAAATGAAAAGATGGTACAAGTGTTATCATGACACGTGGGCTATAACACAATGGACCGTGTGACAAAGAAGAAAGGAGAGAAAGAAGAGGAAGAAAATGGAACTACCTGTAACATTACGTGATAGTCACTGGTAAGTATCACTTGACAATTCAGGTGAAAAAGGATTCCTTTATTAAAGGGTTCTCAGTCGCCTCAGGATCATGAAATACTAGGGTAAATGATATGAGAATGGGTAAGAAGCACCACTAAAGGAAATATGAGATGCAGGACATATATCTATAAACCCCTGAACTACATGATAGAAATAAAAAGAAGAAAAAAGAAAAAAAAGAAGAAAGAAGAAGAACACATAGAATGCGGAAAGAGAATGGGTACAACTACCTGAGTTACTGCAGGGAGGCCCCTGGTAGGTATTGTGAGGGTTAGTGGAATTCCTTCACTGAAGGGTTCTCAGTTGCCTCAGGTTCGTGAAAAATGCTATAGACAAATAATGCCCAGAGAAAAGGGGTTCATATACAGCGAATAATGGTAATACAAGGTACATGTGTCCCATGTAATAGTATAAATATATATATATTGTACTAAGCTCTACACCAGAAATAGAAAGTAGTCCCTCTGCCTTCTGTCTAGGTGCCCTGAGTTATGTCCTGTAAACTGTCACAGTGACCTAGACACACATGTGTAGTAGGGGAATATCCCTGCTGAGATGCCAGTGCTAGAGCACTCGTTTGCTGTGGAGTTGAACGCTATGTGAGCAGTTCTTACCTTCAATGAGCAGAAGTCTCTTTTTTCAGATTTCAATATCTCTGTGGGTATCTGGCAGAAATATGGAATACTCTTTACTGCTAAGACCCTGTACACCACTCCCACTAAAGGGGGCTTTACACGCTGCGACATCGCTAATGCGGAGTCGTTGGGGTCACGGAATTTGTGACGCACATCCGGCCGCATTAGCGATGTTGCTGCGTGTGATACCGATGAGCAATTTTGCATCGTTGCAAAAACGTGCAAAATCGCTCATCGGTGACATGGGTCTCCATTCTCGATTATCGTTACTGCAGCAGTAACGATGTAGTTCGTCGCTCCTGCGGTAGCACACATCGCTCCGTGTGACACCGCAGAAACGAGGAACCTCTCCTTACCTGCCTCCCAGCCGCTATGAGGAAGGAAGGAGGTGGGCGGGATGTTCCGGCCACTCATCTCCGCCCCTCCGCTGCTATTGGGCGGTCGCTCAGTGACGTCGCTGTGACGCCGCACGGACCGCCCCCTTAGAAAGGAGGCGGTTCGCCGGACACAGCGACGTCGCCGGGCAGGTAAGTATGTGTGACGGGTCTGGTCGGTGTTGTGCGGCATGGGCAGCGATTTGCCCGTGTCGCGCAACAGATGGGGGCGGGTACCCACACTAGCGATATCGGGACCGATATCGCAGTGTGTAAAGTAGCCTTTAGTCACATGACCAAGACTGTATCTGTGTCCCTACAACACACTTGAGACAAATGTGTGTGTGAGCCTGCATTGTGGGGTATATATAATATATTATAGAGCTGGGAAGGATCATTCTAAGCAGTGAGCTGTTCCAGTATTTGTAGGAAAATACCCAGTAGAAGCATCAAACACAGCACCAATACCTCCCATCAGTATTCCACCACAGTGCCATGTAACCCATGCCCTACACTCCCATCTACACCAATACTATACAGGCACAAACTAGTATATCTGACTAAAAGCCCCCAAAATATGAAGAACGGCCTATAGTTGAGTGTGGATATAAAATCTATGTGAGCAGAGCTAGAATAGAAATCACTGATCGCATTGAAGTCATTCTGACCATAAATCACCATGATATCAAGGTGAGGAGTTGTGTGTTACTGCTAGGAGGAAAGGGTTAACAGTGGAATATTAAGGTGCATTTCTGTGTGCAGTGTTACTAGTCAATGTAACAATTCAGTATGAGCTGCTCTT
This sequence comes from Anomaloglossus baeobatrachus, assembly GCF_048569485.1. NCBI lineage: Eukaryota > Metazoa > Chordata > Amphibia > Anura > Aromobatidae > Anomaloglossus > Anomaloglossus baeobatrachus. The sequence continues at coordinate 16,269 of NW_027443726.1, read as the reverse complement.
GGTGCCGGGGGAGGGAGATGCTCTTCTGAGCAAGATAGATGGGGAATGAACATGATATCTATATAGTGTAAGGCAGGGGGTCTCAAACCAGGTGATCATGTCTGATCAACTGGTTACATTATGTCTGATTACCTTGTCTAACAGTTTTTTCTCCCCTTTCTTTACCTTCCAGGTTCCCATAGTCACGTGAAATATCCCTGTTGCACTTGATTACGGCTCACTATTCACTATAGGATGTCTTATATCTAACATCACACTCTCACCCATCAGCACTCTATAGGTTTGTATAAGGTATGCGCTTACACATCCGGTCCTCCATAGGTATTTCCACTTATGTAACACTATCCCTATGATCACTCATAACTCATACCCTTGTAGTCAATTACAGCCTCCTCTCTCCCCCCCTCCCCTTCTCCCTTTCCATCTATAATTTTGCCAGTACAATATTAGTTTACATTAGGCACACACTCACATATTCCTTTCCTTAGTGATTTATTGTAATTCACATTCACATACAATTCTCTATGCCTGCCCCATTACTACATTCATACCTACTTGACCCTATCCTGATACCCCTTGTCTCACCTTGTTGGTCCCTACACCTGTTATCATGTCCTTTCCTGTGTCTGTCTTGTCACACAACACATTTTAGCATATAACTTGTGCTCCTTATTACCTGTCCTGCCTATTAGAATTATGTCCATTATGTCCATGCATGGCCCAATGAATCAAGTCTGTACTTCATATTCATGGTTTAAGCCTTTGGGTTCCAATGTGCCCAGAGTATATATCCAGAAAGATTCCCTTTCTTTGAGCTTCCTAATTCTATTGCCTCCTCTGCGTATGGCTTGGACATGTTCGATGACTTGGAATGTTAATTGGATCACTGTGTGATTATGCGTCACAAAATGGTGTGGGACTGGTAATAGAATCTGCTTACAATGTATTGTTGACTTGTGTTTAGCTCAAAGAAAGAGAATCTTTCTGGATATGTACTCTGGGCACATTAGAACCCAAGGGCTTAAACCGTGAATATGAAGTAAAGACTTGATTCATTGGGCCGTGCACCATGTCACCAAGTGTCCAATTGCATTGTCCAATGGCTCACAATGGTTATGCGTTTTCATTGGATGGATAATCGAAGCCATGTTTTTTTCCTTTCTGTTGGGTTTGTTGTGTGAGTAGCCTATAGGATTAAGTTGGTTACCGCAGGCAGTGGATTTAACTTCCTGTCTTTGGTCCAGTGGTAGATGGATTGTCTGGTCTATGAGCTGTTATTGGTTTGAATGCAGGTGAATGCCCATGGGCTGCTTATGACTGTGTAAAATAGTATTGATTCATGATGGATTTCAGACTACATGTAGATATCTTCAGTCTTTCTATCCACATCATTTAAATGAACATTATCCATGCAGCTTGAAATCCATCCAATAAGAGAAGCAACCTTGTACAACCAATCTGATAAGGGCACAGTATATCCTAAGGGAAGGTTATGGCGGATGCAGGAAGATGCGCACTACACCCTACCATGCTCAAACCAATGGTTATCAACCTGCTCAGGACTTTACCCCATATTCCAGATGTGGCCTTACAAGTGATTTATAGAGGGTTAACAATACGTTGGGATCACCGGATCTAATCTCCCTTTTTATACACCCTAAAATCTTGTTTGCTTTAGAATAAACAATAACATCATAAAGGTATAAGATGACGCCATTATTAGCGTCACCATACCGCTACTCTGCCTTCTAAAACGGTCTCTGCTCAAAACCAAACATGATGCATTGCAGGCGGAGCGCGATGAGTTGCAGCAAGAAACAGTAGTGGGTGTGGGTGATAACACACAGCCCAGCCTCGTCTCATCACAACGTGCAGTGGAGGACTATGACGAGGAGGAGGATGAAGACATGGAGCAAATCCCTGGCCAAATTGAGGATATGACATGCACACCAGTCATATCCTCGGTTCAGCGTGGCTGGCCAGAGGACAGGGTAGATGAGGAGGAGGAGGAGGAGGAGGAGGAGGACAGCATGTTCAGTCAACGTGTTGGTCAGGCTACTGAAGTCCTGGCTGTTAAGAGTCTGGCGCACATGGCTGACTTTATGGTAAGCTGCCTGTCTCGTGACCCTCGCGTTAAGAACATCTTGGCCGACAATCATTACTGGTTGGTAACACTGTTAGACCCACGCTACAAGGAGAACTTTATGTCTCTTATTCCCGAGGCGGAGAGGTCAACCAAAATGCAGCAGTTCCGGAAGGCCATAGTCACGGAAGTAGGCAAAGCATTCCCCTCACAAAACGCTAGCGGCATAGGTCAGGAATCAGTGGACAACCAAGGCGTACAGCCGAGAGAGGCACAAGTCCAATCCGCCAGAGGTAGGGGAACAGTCTTTAAGATGTGGGACAGTTTTCTCAGCCCCTCACGTACCACAGCCCCTGAGGTGCGGGGTAGTGCCACAAGAAATCCTAAGTTTGCCCAGATGCTCAAGGAGTACCTTGCAGATCGAACAACTGTACTCCGACATTCCTCTGTGCCTTACAATTATTGGGTATCCAAGGTGGACACGTGGCATGAATTGGCTCTCTACGCCTTGGAAGTCCTGGCCTGCCCTGCCGCTAGCGTTTTGTCAGAGCGTGTTTTTAGTGCCGCAGGTGGAATCATTACAGATAAACGCACCCGCCTGTCAACTGAAAATGCTGACAGGCTGACTCTGATCAAGATGAACAAGGGTTGGATTGGGCCACACTTCACCACACCACCAGCAAATGAGAGCGGAATTTAAAGTTTGTAACGGGAATTTGCCATGTACCTCCAGTCACCCATGGGTACACACTTCTGGACTTTGGATAATCGCTGGACTGCTCCTCCTTCTCCTCATGCGCCACCATGATGACCGTTACAAGAGTTAGGCCTTTGTTTCAGGTATACCCCCAGTGGTAAATTTTTTCGCCCATTCTTTGCAGAATGGACATTACAACGACAGGAGACCCGCTCCTTTGCAATGGGAACAATGTTTTGAGGCCCTCATGCACGTCTCTATGCAGGGACAACGTGGAGCCTCCCAATTTTTGGCTGCCCTGCCAAAGGGCTATACTATAATACACCCACTTCCTGACAATGGACACTTAATGTTTTGAGGCCCTCATGCACGTCTCTATCCAGGGACAACGTGGAGCCTCCCAATTTTTGGCTGCCCTGCCAAAGGGCTATACTACAAAAGACCCACTTCCTGACAATGGACACTTAATGTTTTGAGGCCCTCATGCACGTCTCTATCCAGGGACAACGTGGAGCCTCCCAATTTTTGGCTGCCCTGCCTAAGGGCTATACTATAATACACCCACTTCCTGACAATGGACACTTAATGTTTTGAGGCCCTCATGCACGTCTCTATCCAGGGACAACGTGGAGCCTCCCAATTTTTGGCTGCCCTGCCAAAGGGCTATACTACAAAAGACCCACTTCCTGACAATGGACACTTAATGTTTTGAGGCCCTCATGCACGTCTCTATCCATGGATTTGGAGCATGGAGACGATTATCTCGGGATTGCAAGATAACCAAACAAAACTTTTAGTGGATTTCTACTTATTTTATTAAATATCATCTCCACCAAACAGGACAAGCTTGCATCTGTTATAGTTTTGGAGAAAAATGTGTTCATTTCATGTATGCGCGAAATGCCTTAAAAATGGCTTTAAAATGGATTTGGAGCATGGAGACGATTATCTCGGGATTGCAAGATAACCAAACAAAACTTTTAGTGGATTTCTACTTATTTTATTAAATATCATCTCCACCAAACAGGACAAGCTTGCATCTGTTATAGTTTTGGAGAAAAATGTGTTCATTTCATGTATGCGCGAAATGCCTTAAAAATGGCTTTAAAATGGATTTGGAGCATGGAGACGATTATCTCGGGATTGCAAGATAACCAAACAAAACTTTTAGTGGATTTCTACTTATTTTATTAAATATCATCTCCACCAAACAGGACAAGCTTGCATCTGTTATAGTTTTGGAGAAAAATGTGTTCATTTCATGTATGCGCGAAATGCCTTAAAAATGGCTTTAAAATGGATTTGGAGCATGGAGACGATTATCTCGGGATTGCAAGATAACCAAACAAAACTTTTAGTGGATTTCTACTTATTTTATTAAATATCATCTCCACCAAACAGGACAAGCTTGCATCTGTTATAGTTTTGGAGAAAAATGTGTTCATTTCATGTATGCGCGAAATGCCTTAAAAATGGCTTTAAAATGGATTTGGAGCATGGAGACGATTATCTCGGGATTGCAAGATAACCAAACAAAACTTTTAGTGGATTTCTACTTATTTTATTAAATATCATCTCCACCAAACAGGACAAGCTTGCATCTGTTATAGTTTTGGAGAAAAATGTGTTCATTTCATGTATGCGCGAAATGCCTTAAAAATGGCTTTAAAATGGATTTGGAGCATGGAGACGATTATCTCGGGATTGCAAGATAACCAAACAAAACTTTTAGTGGATTTCTACTTATTTTATTAAATATCATCTCCACCAAACAGGACAAGCTTGCATCTGTTATAGTTTTGGAGAAAAATGTGTTCATTTCATGTATGCGCGAAATGCCTTAAAAATGGCTTTAAAATGGATTTGGAGCATGGAGACGATTATCTCGGGATTGCAAGATAACCAAACAAAACTTTTAGTGGATTTCTACTTATTTTATTAAATATCATCTCCACCAAACAGGACAAGCTTGCATCTGTTATAGTTTTGGAGAAAAATGTGTTCATTTCATGTATGCGCGAAATGCCTTAAAAATGGCTTTAAAATGGATTTGGAGCATGGAGACGATTATCTCGGGATTGCAAGATAACCAAACAAAACTTTTAGTGGATTTCTACTTATTTTATTAAATATCATCTCCACCAAACAGGACAAGCTTGCATCTGTTATAGTTTTGGAGAAAAATGTGTTCATTTCATGTATGCGCGAAATGCCTTAAAAATGGCTTTAAAATGGATTTGGAGCATGGAGACGATTATCTCGGGATTGCAAGATAACCAAACAAAACTTTTAGTGGATTTCTACTTATTTTATTAAATATCATATCCACCAAACAGGACAAGCTTGCATCTGTTATAGTTTTGGAGAAAAATGTGTTCATTTCATGTATGCGCGAAATGCCTTAAAAATGGCTTTAAAATGGATTTGGAGCATGGAGACGATTATCTCGGGATTGCAAGATAACCAAACAAAACTTTTACTGGATTTCTACTTATTTTATTAAATATCATCTCCACCAAACAGGACAAGCTTGCATCTGTTATAGTTTTGGAGAAAAATGTGTTCATTTCATGTATGCGCGAAATGCCTTAAAAATGGCTTTAAAATAGATTTGGAGCATGGAGACGATTATCTCGGGATTGCAAGATAACCAAACAAAACTTTTAGTGGATTTCTACTTATTTTATTAAATATCATCTCCACCAAACAGGACAAGCTTGCATCTGTTATAGTTTTGGAGAAAAATGTGTTCATTTCATGTATGCGCGAAATGCCTTAAAATGGCTTTAAAATGGATTTGGAGCATGGAGACGATTATCTCGGGATTGCAAGATAACCAAACAAAACTTTTAGTGGATTTCTACTTATTTTATTAAATATCATCTCCACCAAACAGGACAAGCTTGCATCTGTTATAGTTTTGGAGAAAAATGTGTTCATTTCATGTATGCGCGAAATGCCTTAAAAATGGCTTTAAAATGGATTTGGAGCATGGAGACGATTATCTCGGGATTGCAAGATAACCAAACAAAACTTTTAGTGGATTTCTACTTATTTTATTAAATATCATCTCCACCAAACAGGACAAGCTTGCATCTGTTATAGTTTTGGAGAAAAATGTGTTCATTTCATGTATGCGCGAAATGCCTTAAAAATGGCTTTAAAATGGATTTGGAGCATGGAGACGATTATCTCGGGATTGCAAGATAACCAAACAAAACTTTTAGTGGATTTCTACTTATTTTATTAAATATCATCTCCACCAAACAGGACAAGCTTGCATCTGTTATAGTTTTGGAGAAAAATGTGTTCATTTCATGTATGCGCGAAATGCCTTAAATATGGCTTTAAAATGGATTTGGAGCATGGAGACGATTATCTCGGGATTGCAAGATAACCAAACAAAACTTTTAGTGGATTTCTACTTATTTTATTAAATATCATCTCCACCAAACAGGACAAGCTTGCATCTGTTATAGTTTTGGAGAAAAATGTGTTCATTTCATGTATGCGCGAAATGCCTTAAAAATGGCTTTAAAATGGATTTGGAGCATGGAGACGATTATCTCGGGATTGCAAGATAACCAAACAAAACTTTTAGTGGATTTCTACTTATTTTATTAAATATCATCTCCACCAAACAGGACAAGCTTGCATCTGTTATAGTTTTGGAGAAAAATGTGTTCATTTCATGTATGCGCGAAATGCCTTAAAAATGGCTTTAAAATGGATTTGGAGCATGGAGACGATTATCTCGGGATTGCAAGATAACCAAACAAAACTTTTAGTGGATTTCTACTTATTTTATTAAATATCATCTCCACCAAACAGGACAAGCTTGCATCTGTTATAGTTTTGGAGAAAAATGTGTTCATTTCATGTATGCGCGAAATGCCTTAAAAATGGCTTTAAAATGGATTTGGAGCATGGAGACGATTATCTCGGGATTGCAAGATAACCAAACAAAACTTTTAGTGGATTTCTACTTATTTTATTAAATATCATCTCCACCAAACAGGACAAGCTTGCATCTGTTATAGTTTTGGAGAAAAATGTGTTCATTTCATGTATGCGCGAAATGCCTTAAAAATGGCTTTAAAATGGATTTGGAGCATGGAGACGATTATCTCGGGATTGCAAGATAACCAAACAAAACTTTTAGTGGATTTCTACTTATTTTATTAAATATCATCTCCACCAAACAGGACAAGCTTGCATCTGTTATAGTTTTGGAGAAAAATGTGTTCATTTCATGTATGCGCGAAATGCCTTAAAAATGGCTTTAAAATGGATTTGGAGCATGGAGACGATTATCTCGGGATTGCAAGATAACCAAACAAAACTTTTAGTGGATTTCTACTTATTTTATTAAATATCATCTCCACCAAACAGGACAAGCTTGCATCTGTTATAGTTTTGGAGAAAAATGTGTTCATTTCATGTATGCGCGAAATGCCTTAAAAATGGCTTTAAAATGGATTTGGAGCATGGAGACGATTATCTCGGGATTGCAAGATAACCAAACAAAACTTTTAGTGGATTTCTACTTATTTTATTAAATATCATCTCCACCAAACAGGACAAGCTTGCATCTGTTATAGTTTTGGAGAAAAATGTGTTCATTTCATGTATGCGCGAAATGCCTTAAAAATGGCTTTAAAATGGATTTGGAGCATGGAGACGATTATCTCGGGATTGCAAGATAACCAAACAAAACTTTTAGTGGATTTCTACTTATTTTATTAAATATCATCTCCACCAAACAGGACAAGCTTGCATCTGTTATAGTTTTGGAGAAAAATGTGTTCATTTCATGTATGCGCGAAATGCCTTAAAAATGGCTTTAAAATGGATTTGGAGCATGGAGACGATTATCTCGGGATTGCAAGATAACCAAACAAAACTTTTAGTGGATTTCTACTTATTTTATTAAATATCATCTCCACCAAACAGGACAAGCTTGCATCTGTTATAGTTTTGGAGAAAAATGTGTTCATTTCATGTATGCGCGAAATGCCTTAAAAATGGCTTTAAAATGGATTTGGAGCATGGAGACGATTATCTCGGGATTGCAAGATAACCAAACAAAACTTTTAGTGGATTTCTACTTATTTTATTAAATATCATCTCCACCAAACAGGACAAGCTTGCATCTGTTATAGTTTTGGAGAAAAATGTGTTCATTTCATGTATGCGCGAAATGCCTTAAAAATGGCTTTAAAATGGATTTGGAGCATGGAGACGATTATCTCGGGATTGCAAGATAACCAAACAAAACTTTTAGTGGATTTCTACTTATTTTATTAAATATCATCTCCACCAAACAGGACAAGCTTGCATCTGTTATAGTTTTGGAGAAAAATGTGTTCATTTCATGTATGCGCGAAATGCCTTAAAAATGGCTTTAAAATGGATTTGGAGCATGGAGACGATTATCTCGGGATTGCAAGATAACCAAACAAAACTTTTAGTGGATTTCTACTTATTTTATTAAATATCATCTCCACCAAACAGGACAAGCTTGCATCTGTTATAGTTTTGGAGAAAAATGTGTTCATTTCATGTATGCGCGAAATGCCTTAAAAATGGCTTTAAAATGGATTTGGAGCATGGAGACGATTATCTCGGGATTGCAAGATAACCAAACAAAACTTTTAGTGGATTTCTACTTATTTTATTAAATATCATCTCCACCAAACAGGACAAGCTTGCATCTGTTATAGTTTTGGAGAAAAATGTGTTCATTTCATGTATGCGCGAAATGCCTTAAAAATGGCTTTAAAATGGATTTGGAGCATGGAGACGATTATCTCGGGATTGCAAGATAACCAAACAAAACTTTTAGTGGATTTCTACTTATTTTATTAAATATCATCTCCACCAAACAGGACAAGCTTGCATCTGTTATAGTTTTGGAGAAAAATGTGTTCATTTCATGTATGCGCGAAATGCCTTAAAAATGGCTTTAAAATGGATTTGGAGCATGGAGACGATTATCTCGGGATTGCAAGATAACCAAACAAAACTTTTAGTGGATTTCTACTTATTTTATTAAATATCATCTCCACCAAACAGGACAAGCTTGCATCTGTTATAGTTTTGGAGAAAAATGTGTTCATTTCATGTATGCGCGAAATGCCTTAAAAATGGCTTTAAAATGGATTTGGAGCATGGAGACGATTATCTCGGGATTGCAAGATAACCAAACAAAACTTTTAGTGGATTTCTACTTATTTTATTAAATATCATCTCCACCAAACAGGACAAGCTTGCATCTGTTATAGTTTTGGAGAAAAATGTGTTCATTTCATGTATGCGCGAAATGCCTTAAAAATGGCTTTAAAATGGATTTGGAGCATGGAGACGATTATCTCGGGATTGCAAGATAACCAAACAAAACTTTTAGTGGATTTCTACTTATTTTATTAAATATCATCTCCACCAAACAGGACAAGCTTGCATCTGTTATAGTTTTGGAGAAAAATGTGTTCATTTCATGTATGCGCGAAATGCCTTAAAAATGGCTTTAAAATGGATTTGGAGCATGGAGACGATTATCTCGGGATTGCAAGATAACCAAACAAAACTTTTAGTGGATTTCTACTTATTTTATTAAATATCATCTCCACCAAACAGGACAAGCTTGCATCTGTTATAGTTTTGGAGAAAAATGTGTTCATTTCATGTATGCGCGAAATGCCTTAAAAATGGCTTTAAAATGGATTTGGAGCATGGAGACGATTATCTCGGGATTGCAAGATAACCAAACAAAACTTTTAGTGGATTTCTACTTATTTTATTAAATATCATCTCCACCAAACAGGACAAGCTTGCATCTGTTATAGTTTTGGAGAAAAATGTGTTCATTTCATGTATGCGCGAAATGCCTTAAAAATGGCTTTAAAATGGATTTGGAGCATGGAGACGATTATCTCGGGATTGCAAGATAACCAAACAAAACTTTTAGTGGATTTCTACTTATTTTATTAAATATCATCTCCACCAAACAGGACAAGCTTGCATCTGTTATAGTTTTGGAGAAAAATGTGTTCATTTCATGTATGCGCGAAATGCCTTAAAAATGGCTTTAAAATGGATTTGGAGCATGGAGACGATTATCTCGGGATTGCAAGATAACCAAACAAAACTTTTAGTGGATTTCTACTTATTTTATTAAATATCATCTCCACCAAACAGGACAAGCTTGCATCTGTTATAGTTTTGGAGAAAAATGTGTTCATTTCATGTATGCGCGAAATGCCTTAAAAATGGCTTTAAAATGGATTTGGAGCATGGAGACGATTATCTCGGGATTGCAAGATAACCAAACAAAACTTTTAGTGGATTTCTACTTATTTTATTAAATATCATCTCCACCAAACAGGACAAGCTTGCATCTGTTATAGTTTTGGAGAAAAATGTGTTCATTTCATGTATGCGCGAAATGCCTTAAAAATGGCTTTAAAATGGATTTGGAGCATGGAGACGATTATCTCGGGATTGCAAGATAACCAAACAAAACTTTTAGTGGATTTCTACTTATTTTATTAAATATCATCTCCACCAAACAGGACAAGCTTGCATCTGTTATAGTTTTGGAGAAAAATGTGTTCATTTCATGTATGCGCGAAATGCCTTAAAAATGGCTTTAAAATGGATTTGGAGCATGGAGACGATTATCTCGGGATTGCAAGATAACCAAACAAAACTTTTAGTGGATTTCTACTTATTTTATTAAATATCATCTCCACCAAACAGGACAAGCTTGCATCTGTTATAGTTTTGGAGAAAAATGTGTTCATTTCATGTATGCGCGAAATGCCTTAAAAATGGCTTTAAAATGGATTTGGAGCATGGAGACGATTATCTCGGGATTGCAAGATAACCAAACAAAACTTTTAGTGGATTTCTACTTATTTTATTAAATATCATCTCCACCAAACAGGACAAGCTTGCATCTGTTATAGTTTTGGAGAAAAATGTGTTCATTTCATGTATGCGCGAAATGCCTTAAAAATGGCTTTAAAATGGATTTGGAGCATGGAGACGATTATCTCGGGATTGCAAGATAACCAAACAAAACTTTTAGTGGATTTCTACTTATTTTATTAAATATCATCTCCACCAAACAGGACAAGCTTGCATCTGTTATAGTTTTGGAGAAAAATGTGTTCATTTCATGTATGCGCGAAATGCCTTAAAAATGGCTTTAAAATGGATTTGGAGCATGGAGACGATTATCTCGGGATTGCAAGATAACCAAACAAAACTTTTAGTGGATTTCTACTTATTTTATTAAATATCATCTCCACCAAACAGGACAAGCTTGCATCTGTTATAGTTTTGGAGAAAAATGTGTTCATTTCATGTATGCGCGAAATGCCTTAAAAATGGCTTTAAAATGGATTTGGAGCATGGAGACGATTATCTCGGGATTGCAAGATAACCAAACAAAACTTTTAGTGGATTTCTACTTATTTTATTAAATATCATCTCCACCAAACAGGACAAGCTTGCATCTGTTATAGTTTTGGAGAAAAATGTGTTCATTTCATGTATGCGCGAAATGCCTTAAAAATGGCTTTAAAATGGATTTGGAGCATGGAGACGATTATCTCGGGATTGCAAGATAACCAAACAAAACTTTTAGTGGATTTCTACTTATTTTATTAAATATCATCTCCACCAAACAGGACAAGCTTGCATCTGTTATAGTTTTGGAGAAAAATGTGTTCATTTCATGTATGCGCGAAATGCCTTAAAAATGGCTTTAAAATGGATTTGGAGCATGGAGACGATTATCTCGGGATTGCAAGATAACCAAACAAAACTTTTAGTGGATTTCTACTTATTTTATTAAATATCATCTCCACCAAACAGGACAAGCTTGCATCTGTTATAGTTTTGGAGAAAAATGTGTTCATTTCATGTATGCGCGAAATGCCTTAAAAATGGCTTTAAAATGGATTTGGAGCATGGAGACGATTATCTCGGGATTGCAAGATAACCAAACAAAACTTTTAGTGGATTTCTACTTATTTTATTAAATATCATCTCCACCAAACAGGACAAGCTTGCATCTGTTATAGTTTTGGAGAAAAATGTGTTCATTTCATGTATGCGCGAAATGCCTTAAAAATGGCTTTAAAATGGATTTGGAGCATGGAGACGATTATCTCGGGATTGCAAGATAACCAAACAAAACTTTTAGTGGATTTCTACTTATTTTATTAAATATCATCTCCACCAAACAGGACAAGCTTGCATCTGTTATAGTTTTGGAGAAAAATGTGTTCATTTCATGTATGCGCGAAATGCCTTAAAAATGGCTTTAAAATGGATTTGGAGCATGGAGACGATTATCTCGGGATTGCAAGATAACCAAACAAAACTTTTAGTGGATTTCTACTTATTTTATTAAATATCATCTCCACCAAACAGGACAAGCTTGCATCTGTTATAGTTTTGGAGAAAAATGTGTTCATTTCATGTATGCGCGAAATGCCTTAAAAATGGCTTTAAAATGGATTTGGAGCATGGAGACGATTATCTCGGGATTGCAAGATAACCAAACAAAACTTTTAGTGGATTTCTACTTATTTTATTAAATATCATCTCCACCAAACAGGACAAGCTTGCATCTGTTATAGTTTTGGAGAAAAATGTGTTCATTTCATGTATGCGCGAAATGCCTTAAAATGGCTTTAAAATGGATTTGGAGCATGGAGACGATTATCTCGGGATTGCAAGATAACCAAACAAAACTTTTAGTGGATTTCTACTTATTTTATTAAATATCATCTCCACCAAACAGGACAAGCTTGCATCTGTTATAGTTTTGGAGAAAAATGTGTTCATTTCATGTATGCGCGAAATGCCTTAAAAATGGCTTTAAAATGGATTTGGAGCATGGAGACGATTATCTCGGGATTGCAAGATAACCAAACAAAACTTTTAGTGGATTTCTACTTATTTTATTAAATATCATCTCCACCAAACAGGACAAGCTTGCATCTGTTATAGTTTTGGAGAAAAATGTGTTCATTTCATGTATGCGCGAAATGCCTTAAAAATGGCTTTAAAATGGATTTGGAGCATGGAGACGATTATCTCGGGATTGCAAGATAACCAAACAAAACTTTTAGTGGATTTCTACTTATTTTATTAAATATCATCTCCACCAAACAGGACAAGCTTGCATCTGTTATAGTTTTGGAGAAAAATGTGTTCATTTCATGTATGCGCGAAATGCCTTAAAAATGGCTTTAAAATGGATTTGGAGCATGGAGACGATTATCTCGGGATTGCAAGATAACCAAACAAAACTTTTAGTGGATTTCTACTTATTTTATTAAATATCATCTCCACCAAACAGGACAAGCTTGCATCTGTTATAGTTTTGGAGAAAAATGTGTTCATTTCATGTATGCGCGAAATGCCTTAAAAATGGCTTTAAAATGGATTTGGAGCATGGAGACGATTATCTCGGGATTGCAAGATAACCAAACAAAACTTTTAGTGGATTTCTACTTATTTTATTAAATATCATCTCCACCAAACAGGACAAGCTTGCATCTGTTATAGTTTTGGAGAAAAATGTGTTCATTTCATGTATGCGCGAAATGCCTTAAAAATGGCTTTAAAATGGATTTGGAGCATGGAGACGATTATCTCGGGATTGCAAGATAACCAAACAAAACTTTTAGTGGATTTCTACTTATTTTATTAAATATCATCTCCACCAAACAGGACAAGCTTGCATCTGTTATAGTTTTGGAGAAAAATGTGTTCATTTCATGTATGCGCGAAATGCCTTAAAAATGGCTTTAAAATGGATTTGGAGCATGGAGACGATTATCTCGGGATTGCAAGATAACCAAACAAAACTTTTAGTGGATTTCTACTTATTTTATTAAATATCATCTCCACCAAACAGGACAAGCTTGCATCTGTTATAGTTTTGGAGAAAAATGTGTTCATTTCATGTATGCGCGAAATGCCTTAAAAATGGCTTTAAAATGGATTTGGAGCATGGAGACGATTATCTCGGGATTGCAAGATAACCAAACAAAACTTTTAGTGGATTTCTACTTATTTTATTAAATATCATCTCCACCAAACAGGACAAGCTTGCATCTGTTATAGTTTTGGAGAAAAATGTGTTCATTTCATGTATGCGCGAAATGCCTTAAAAATGGCTTTAAAATGGATTTGGAGCATGGAGACGATTATCTCGGGATTGCAAGATAACCAAACAAAACTTTTAGTGGATTTCTACTTATTTTATTAAATATCATCTCCACCAAACAGGACAAGCTTGCATCTGTTATAGTTTTGGAGAAAAATGTGTTCATTTCATGTATGCGCGAAATGCCTTAAAAATGGCTTTAAAATGGATTTGGAGCATGGAGACGATTATCTCGGATTGCAAGATAACCAAACAAAACTTTTAGTGGATTTCTACTTATTTTATTAAATATCATCTCCACCAAACAGGACAAGCTTGCATCTGTTATAGTTTTGGAGAAAAATGTGTTCATTTCATGTATGCGCGAAATGCCTTAAAAATGGCTTTAAAATGGATTTGGAGCATGGAGACGATTATCTCGGGATTGCAAGATAACCAAACAAAACTTTTAGTGGATTTCTACTTATTTTATTAAATATCATCTCCACCAAACAGGACAAGCTTGCATCTGTTATAGTTTTGGAGAAAAATGTGTTCATTTCATGTATGCGCGAAATGCCTTAAAAATGGCTTTAAAATGGATTTGGAGCATGGAGACGATTATCTCGGGATTGCAAGATAACCAAACAAAACTTTTAGTGGATTTCTACTTATTTTATTAAATATCATCTCCACCAAACAGGACAAGCTTGCATCTGTTATAGTTTTGGAGAAAAATGTGTTCATTTCATGTATGCGCGAAATGCCTTAAAAATGGCTTTAAAATGGATTTGGAGCATGGAGACGATTATCTCGGGATTGCAAGATAACCAAACAAAACTTTTAGTGGATTTCTACTTATTTTATTAAATATCATCTCCACCAAACAGGACAAGCTTGCATCTGTTATAGTTTTGGAGAAAAATGTGTTCATTTCATGTATGCGCGAAATGCCTTAAAAATGGCTTTAAAATGGATTTGGAGCATGGAGACGATTATCTCGGGATTGCAAGATAACCAAACAAAACTTTTAGTGGATTTCTACTTATTTTATTAAATATCATCTCCACCAAACAGGACAAGCTTGCATCTGTTATAGTTTTGGAGAAAAATGTGTTCATTTCATGTATGCGCGAAATGCCTTAAAAATGGCTTTAAAATGGATTTGGAGCATGGAGACGATTATCTCGGGATTGCAAGATAACCAAACAAAACTTTTAGTGGATTTCTACTTATTTTATTAAATATCATCTCCACCAAACAGGACAAGCTTGCATCTGTTATAGTTTTGGAGAAAAATGTGTTCATTTCATGTATGCGCGAAATGCCTTAAAAATGGCTTTAAAATGGATTTGGAGCATGGAGACGATTATCTCGGGATTGCAAGATAACCAAACAAAACTTTTAGTGGATTTCTACTTATTTTATTAAATATCATCTCCACCAAACAGGACAAGCTTGCATCTGTTATAGTTTTGGAGAAAAATGTGTTCATTTCATGTATGCGCGAAATGCCTTAAAAATGGCTTTAAAATGGATTTGGAGCATGGAGACGATTATCTCGGGATTGCAAGATAACCAAACAAAACTTTTAGTGGATTTCTACTTATTTTATTAAATATCATCTCCACCAAACAGGACAAGCTTGCATCTGTTATAGTTTTGGAGAAAAATGTGTTCATTTCATGTATGCGCGAAATGCCTTAAAAATGGCTTTAAAATGGATTTGGAGCATGGAGACGATTATCTCGGGATTGCAAGATAACCAAACAAAACTTTTAGTGGATTTCTACTTATTTTATTAAATATCATCTCCACCAAACAGGACAAGCTTGCATCTGTTATAGTTTTGGAGAAAAATGTGTTCATTTCATGTATGCGCGAAATGCCTTAAAAATGGCTTTAAAATGGATTTGGAGCATGGAGACGATTATCTCGGGATTGCAAGATAACCAAACAAAACTTTTAGTGGATTTCTACTTATTTTATTAAATATCATCTCCACCAAACAGGACAAGCTTGCATCTGTTATAGTTTTGGAGAAAAATGTGTTCATTTCATGTATGCGCGAAATGCCTTAAAAATGGCTTTAAAATGGATTTGGAGCATGGAGACGATTATCTCGGGATTGCAAGATAACCAAACAAAACTTTTAGTGGATTTCTACTTATTTTATTAAATATCATCTCCACCAAACAGGACAAGCTTGCATCTGTTATAGTTTTGGAGAAAAATGTGTTCATTTCATGTATGCGCGAAATGCCCTTAAAAATGGCTTTAAAATGGATTTGGAGCATGGAGACGATTATCTCGGGATTGCAA